>NW_028234408.1:32999682-33007182 GCF_977035675.1 Penaeus japonicus
AAAAGTCCAGATAGTACTCCTTTATTGGTGTCAGAGCGGGTGTTTATATGCCCCTCATAGTGACGTCACAACATACAAGTTAAAATACAAAACAAAAGTACAAATAATTAAAATCAATATAAATTAAAAACATCATTCTATACATAAAAGGAAACCAATGGCGAAGTAAAACATTTTAAACAATTAATATAAAAGAAATATAAACGGGACACCCACAAGCATGACGTCACAGACGTCCGTAGAATAAAGAAATAAGTGCCAAATTCAATTATATAAAATTCAATATTAATAATAATTGAAAAGGAATACATTTAACTATATTTTGATAAGTAAAGAAACATAAAATAAGCTACCGAATAAAAATCAGTATAAAAAGAACGATCAAATAATTCCTTCAGAAAAAAAAAGTCGAACTATTTGATGCTATTAAAGTTCTAATTCAAAATAATATTCATAAAATACAAATGATAAAAACGATTCATAAAACATCGGCAAAAACTGTATATAAGCGATACTGGTAATTAAAATAATCGTAAACATACAGAAAACTAAAAAGGGGTAACTCAATAAAACAAACAAAATAAATATTTTAAGAAAAATCCCGTGAGGGGAGCACAGTCTGGACAACCCTCTGGATTCGTTCCTTTCTGCTTCAGCAAGATATGTCATGGAGGTTTGATGAACCTCCACAATCCTCCCATAGCCATGGGTCGAAGCAGGCAGCGGAGACATTCTGAAAAGACCAAAGGTAGGCCTGAGCCCCATTACTTGCCTTAACAAACTAAAGGTTGTGTAGACAGCTGAACGTGCCATACACAAAACATAAAATACAAATATAAATAAAAGGAAGCATGACGTCTCTGAGTGTCAGTGCTTTTAAACTTCAATGCCGGATGATGACTGCACACGATCTCTACAACTGGTCTGCGTCTCTGCTACTCCTGCCGAAGTTTGGGGGTGGGCATGGAGCTCTGGCTCCCGTACCATAGCTGTCAGCATGGCCACCCAAGGGTCGTTAGGATCTGGTAGATCCTGAGCATCATGGTCATCACCCTCCTCCTCATCAGCGGGTGCATAGGACAACTCTTCTGGAGGATGATAGCGCTTCAGATGGTTGAGGTGAGCCTTCAACTGGATCTCCGTGTTGATATCCTGTATCTCAAAGGACACTGGACCCAAACGCTTGATAATCCGGGCAGGACCGCGCCATTTCCCAACCAAAGGAGGTAAACCTCCCATGTGATGTCGGTGCTCAAAGTACCATACTATAGAACCTTCTACTGGCTGGAAATCAATCTTCTTGTCACGGTCGTAGTAGGCTCCATAGGTAGAACGAGCTTCTTTTGAGGCCTCCACAGCTGCACGGCGTGCTTCTTGCAGTCGCTCCTGAAGATTGATGTTCTCTGCAAACACGGCTTCATTGGTGAGACCGATGGGGAAGTTTGCATGTCGGCCAGTGAGCAAATACAGAGGTTGCTCACCTGTTGACCTATGGAGAGCAGAATTGATTTGCAATCGTAGTTCCGGGATGAATTGATACCATGCTCTTGGACGACTGCCTACCAGAGTGGTGAGAGGGGATTTGACCACACGATTGGTTCGTTCCATCATTCCATTTGCTTGAGCATGGTAGCGAATGGTATAATGGTTAGTAGCATGCATCATCTCAGTCAGTTCTCGGAACAGGCGGCTGACAAACTGGACCCCATTGTCTGTTTGAATCACTCTCGGTGGGCCAAAAATGGTAACCCAATGATCGAGGAATGCCCGGTGAACATTTGCTGCAGTGATCTTCCTTAGTGGGACTATCTGGATGTACCGTGAGTGTTGGTCGAGTATAGTTAAGGCCCATCGGACAGGAACACTTGGGCCAAAGTCCATTATATCCATAGAGACACGCTCTAATGGAAACTTTGCTAATGGAGTTTCAGCCATTGGCACTTTCTGTTGGCTACCACGAGATTGCTGGCAAATCTCACAGCCTTCCACATACTGCCGGGCACTTTTAAGCATGTTTGGCCAGTAGAACATCGACCTGGCATTTTGGAATGTTCGATGTATGCCCGGATGTGAAGCTAGTGGGGGTAAATGTGCTGCTTTCATGGCAGAATTCCTCAGATTTTGTGGTACAACGAGCTGGTAGCAGATACGATCTGGGAAGTGCCTTAGTCGATAGATAACATCATCTTTTAATTCAAAATCGCTAAGTGGAAGTGGCAACTTTTTCTTTGGTAATGTTCCATCAGACAAGTACCGTCGAATATCAGCAAGTTGGGGGTCAGCTTTCTGCTCCTCTGCAAGTTTCTCAGGAGAAAGTTCAGTAATCTTGAGATGGGCTACTTGACGAGATAGGAGGTCTGGAACGAAATTTGTAGGCCCTTCTTTGTAGCGTATAGTGAAGTTATAAAATGATAAATCATGAGCGAACCTGGTCATCCTGGGCGATTTGGTTTTCCTTGAGAAAACGTATACAAGTGGGCGGTGATCAGTATACACTATAAAGTGCCTCCCATACAGGTAAGAGTCGAACACCCTTACTCCCTCCACAACAGCAAGAGCTTCCATATCAATGACTGGGTAACGGGTCTCGGCATCTCGCAACTTCCTACTGTAATAAGCTACTGCATGAGGGGTTTCCGTACCATCCCGCTGCATGAGGCAAGCACCAAGAGCTATCTTAGAGGCATCTGTGTGGAGTTCAAATTCCTTAGAAAAGTCAGGTTGACGTAGAACTGGTGCTGAAGTAAGCTTTTCTTTCAGAGTCTCAAAAGCTGCTTGCTGTTCTGGTCCCCAACTCCAAGTTTGGTACTTCTTTAGCAAAAGATGTAAAGGTGATGCCAGGGTTGCATATCCTGGTATATGTTTCCGAAAGAACCCTGTAGCACCTAGGAACCGTCGGACTTCTCTGACTGTCCGGGGTGGTGGTGTCTGGGATATAGCAAACACCTTCTCACGGTTTGGTGACACTCCTTCCGGTGATATCGTGAAGCCAAGGAAATCAATTGTTGTGGCGGCAAACTGGCATTTTTGGACATTCAGCTTTAGACCTGCTTTGGAAAGTAGTTGTAGGGTCTCCTCGAGATCTTTTAGATGCTGAGCAAAGTTGCTGCTATAGATGATTACATCATCCAGATAGGCTAAGGTATGACGTCCTAGCACTGATGACAACACAACATTCATGGTTCGTTGGAACGTAGTAGGAGCGGTAGATAAGCCAAAAGGAAGGCGACAAAACTGGAAGAGCCTATACCCATCAGAGAAAGCGGTTTTTGGTCTATCCGAGGGCTCCACTTCTACGCTCCAATATGCAGCACGTGCATCCAGGGTTGTGAAAATACTCTTGGGTCCCAATTCATCAATCAACTCATCAATGCGAGGCAGTGGATAAGAGTCACCCTTTGTCACAGCATTGAGTCCACGATAGTCAACACAGAAGCGAAGTGCACCACCCTTCTTTTTCACCAAGACTACTGGACTCAACCAAGGGGATGTTGAAGCCTCGATAACACCTGCTCGGAGCATGGAGTTGCATTGTTCCTTAATTACTTGTCGAGTTGACTGGGGTAACCTCCACTGCCGTATACGAACGGGTTGGGCATCACCAGTGTCAATCTGGTGCTTGATGCCAGGCACAAGACCAACTGTTTCCTCACCACCACTAAAAAGACTCCTATAACGACAGAGAACCTGAGTGAAATCACGGCGCTGGGTGTCATCAAGGTGGCTCAAATCTGGTTGGAACTCATCAGTGTCTACTACAGGCTCTATCTCAAAGATATCAGCAGCTTCACAGGCAGAGATAGCAATGGAGGGTGGTAGCTCAGCTTGCTCAACCTCCAGGTCACTATCATAGCCAAAGTCCTCTACACCATAGAAGTGATCAAAGGCATCTTCCTCCCAGTCAAAATCCGAGTCCTTCAGATCACTTTCTTCAGAGAAACCTGCCTCGACAGGGCAACTGCTAGTCCTGGCGACGGCTTCTGCTGGGGGTGTCTGAGATTCCTGCAGTGACAAGGTACTACTGTAGATGGCTTCAATTGGCTCAGCCATACCGAGGCGAGTGCCATTGTGGAGGGTGAGTGGTCTTGGTGAGGAATTCACAGCCCACACAGAACAACGGCGACCCTTAACGGTGGTAACTGTAAATGGTACCACTAACGTCTCTGCTACTGTTGGAGTTACCATAACATCACCGTCTGCTGGGCCGGAGCGAGCGATGCAACCTTCCAGAAAGCATCCCGAGTGAGGCGGAATCTCTGTCTTGTGAAGAAGGTGTACTGTAGACACTCTCCCGGTGTCTTGGTCAGGCTCTGTGATGGTCTCGACAGTGGCAACCTCTTCTGTGGGCGACAGTTTCTTGGTGCATGTGGATGAGCAGACTTTAAGGGAATCAGTATCAGTATACACTACAGAGAACACACGTCCCTCCATAGTGAGCACTGCGCAGTTTGTGCTAGCATCAGATGAAAGGCTGAAATCAATTCTGTGGAGTAGGTCCATTCCTAAGAGAATATCGCCAGGGTAAGAAACATCCACTAGGCTTGCCTGATGCTTAATGGTCAAGTTTTCATCAAGGTGAAAGCTGAGGGTAACTTCAGATGTGGTGTAAATAGGTTGACCTGTTACCCCTCGAAGTGCTTTTGTTGGGCTCCTACATCTAAGCTTATCATGAGGATCAATACGTAAAGCAGCACTGGGCTTGATAAGGGTGACTGCTGACCCTGTATCAAGAAAACATAGTAGAATTCGTCCATTAACATTGAGTCCCACGAGTGGTCTTCCCATGGGCCCTGGGGCAGTCACTGTGGAAATTGGTAGGGTTGTCTGGGTACCGACCATGGCTTGTGCTCCTAGTCGAAGATTCGCCAGTGGGGCTGGGAGCTCTGCCATACTGGCTAGATTGAAAGGGGCACTCTCTAGCAAAGTGGCCCGGTCTTTGACAGCGGAAGCAGGTAAGCAAGCGGGAAGGTGATGCTCTGGTCTTTGCAGAAGAGGAGGCTGCTGCGCGGCACTCAGAAATGTCATGAGTGGCAGTTCTATGATACTCACAAAACCGTTCACGTGATGGCATTGGTTCAGCTCGGTTTGCTGCTAATGGGAAGGCGGATATGTCCCGAGCTCGTGGTGGACGATTAGGGTATCGATGGCCTGGATCATCAAAGTCATTTGGAGACTGATGACGTAATGATGACTTGCCATGATATATACCATTGCGGGAGTTCCATATCCGTTGTGCAGTTTCGGCCAGTTGCATTGGGGAACAATCTTCCTTCAAGGCAAGGAAGTCCCTAAGCCAAGCTGGTATTCCAGAAAGGAATACCCGACGAATTAGCTCAGAAGGATCCCCAATGGCTTCTTTATGGTCACGGTAACCTTGATAAATTGACCCTTCAAGCTGAATATAAAAATCCATAGGAGCCTGACCAGCAGCCATTTGGTTCTCATACAGAACTTTGTAAAAGTCTGCTGAAGTGTAAGTACCACGGAACTTGGTCCGCAGAGAGGCCTTGAAGGTTGCCCAATCCTGAATTTGGTCGAAAAGGGCAGAGTTAATGATAAGCTCCGCTGGGCCACGACAGTTAGCTCGGGCAGCCTGGATGTATGCCTCACTGGTGGGTGGCTTTACCAAGTTCTCTATGGAGCGGATCCAGCCCTCAATTTCTTGATTTTTCTTTAGCGGCTGTGACGCTGAGGTGTCACCTTTGAAATTAGGCACGGATTCCCTCGCCACAATATAAGAGACACTCTGGGCAGCTCCTTGAGGTAAAGCAGGTCTTCCGCATGCAAAATGTGGTTGGACTGAGGGGTTAGCCTGCCTTTCTCCTGAGTGTTGTTGCTGTCTTCCGCAAACTTCCATCAACTCAGGAAGTTCAGGTGTAGGTGGGCGACTCCGTGGATATGGCTGTGGATGTTGTGAGGATGACGCTCTTGCTTCATAACAGCGAAAACCATTGCTGCATGAGGGCTGAGGGTCAGCTGGCTGTGCGGCTTCTCGACTTCCAGCTCTTTGCCTTTCATTTTCCAGTTCACGCTCTCTCTCTGCTAACTGCCGCTGTAGTGTTCTAATTTGTTCTTGCAGCCGCTGATCACCTTCAGGTTGTTCATTATGTTCAGGGTCTGGCTCCCTCTGCTGGCGTGTCACCTCCTCCTGCCTAAGAAGTCTTTCACTAAACTGTTGTGTCTGGCTCTTGACTTCCTGTAGATCGGCAGAAAGGGCCTCTATCTTCTCCAGGATTTGCGAGAACATGGTGATTTCTTCCTCCATAATATTCACAGCTTGCCTCACGTCGGGACAAGAAGCAGCAACAATAATGGGTAGGTCAGTACTTTCTGAAGCTAAACTAGGTGGTGACTGGCCACGAGAGTTGGGTTGGCTTGATGACCGTAGATTCCTCTGAAGAACTGCTTGGTCGTTTCTACGATGCAGTCTTGATCGAACTTTAGGCATAGTCTGCTATGCCCCTTACACGTCCGTGTCCAGCACTGCAAGACAAGGTATACTTGCACTTGTCAGAAAGTCAGAAAAGCACTGAAGTCTATCACCGAAAGCGACACTATAAAATCACTCTGATTAGATGAACGCTTCACACTGATTTGCACTTAAATAATACGTCACTGCACTGCACTAAAAATAATTTTCACAAAAAGACTTTCATAGCACACGAACGGAAGTAGCACTTCATAAACGTATACACAACACTGGTAACGAAATGATAATTCTGAGTAACACCTGTGGGAACAAACAGGTCAGGTATACATAAGAGCATATAAAAGTTTCCCTGAACCTAACGAGAGCCACAAAAAACAGAACTAGGCGAGCAGTTATTAGTAACACATATACATCGAACTCTGTAAAAAGAAGGAATTATGCTGAAACAGAGACTGCTCTTGTAAAACTACAGAATTACTAGCTACCCTGACAATCTGGAAAAGATAGCATGACAGAATCATATGATATAACTGTGGCTCTCCAATATCCTCGTGAGAGGTTACAAACATCAGTTATATAGCCTACCAGGAAAGAAACTAATTGTGCTGGACATTCTCAGCACATAAAGACCTTTAAGTATAACTCATACGAGCAAAGCTCATAAAACTCAAGTACATCCCCACCGCTGTCCACCAAAAAGAATGTGGTACTGTAAGGTATACATCTGTCATGAGGAGCCCGAGATATCGTACCCACAGTTCGTGAGGCGAATTAGAGCCACCTGTGAGGCAGGAAAAGGCTTAGGGACCAGTATTGAAGGGTCCCGTTCACTCCTCAAAGTCTACGAATCTCAGAGAGTCATTAGAAAAGTGGTAGCGGGCATAACTCCCCGAGATCCCATCAACATCTATTCGTGGGTGTACCATGAGCTGAGTCACTCTTTAAAAGGTCTTTATGGCTCGGCCTAATAATAAAAGCAATAAAACAAAAAATGCAAAGAATAAAACGGGAAGTCACTATAATAAAATAAAAGGGCAACGTAAAAGCAAATGAGTGAGCAGAAGGCTCCG
>NW_028234408.1:33024682-33029682 GCF_977035675.1 Penaeus japonicus
TAAAAATCATATTTATGATAACAGAATGATAAAGAATGATAACAAGAGTAATGATAATATCAATAAAAAAAGATAACAATAATAAAAACAATGATAACAATAATGAGGATAATAATAATAAGGGTAGTGATAAAAATACTACTACTAATAATAGCGATGATAATGATAATGATGATAATAATGATATGATGATTATGGTGATGGGGAGGATAATAGAATGTTAATGATTATAAGAATTGTTTTAATAATGATAAGGATAAGAATTTTAGAAAATGTGTGTGTATTCATATCTCTCTCTCTCTATCTCTCTATCTATCTCACTCTCTCTCTCACTATATATATATATATATATATATATATATATATATATATATATATATATATATATATATATATATATATAGATATATATATAGATAGATAGATAGATATATATATATATATATATATATATATATATATATATATATATATATATATATATATATATATATATAGTTGTATATATGTATATATATATATATATATATATATATATATATATATATATATATATATATGTGTGTGTGTGTGTGTGTGTGTGTGTGTGTGTGTGTATATATATATATATATATATATATATATATATATATATATATATATATATATATATATATATGTACACACACACACACACACATACACACACACACACACACACACACACACACACACACACACACATATATATATATATATATATATATATATATATATATATACATATATATATATATATATATATATATATATATATATATATACATATATATATATATATATATACATACATACATGTATGTATGTATATTTATTTATTTATTTATTTATCTATTTATTTATTTATGATTTAATGATGGCAATAGTATTGATAATAAAATAGCAACAATCAAAATAATAAAAAGGATGATAATAGTAATTATAATAAAGATGATTAGTATTGTTGTATCAATAATAAAGGCAATAATAATGATGATAATAACAAGAGCAACCATGATATCATCAATGATAATGTTAATAATAATAATGATAATCGTGATTATGATAACGATAATGAGAACGATAATGAATATGATGATGGTGATGAAGATGATGATGATGATGATGATAATAATGATAGAGATAATCATGAAAGTGAAAATGATGATGATGATGGTGGTGGTGATGATGATGGTGTGACTGAACAGAAAAGAGAGGGTCAATTAAAGAATGATTTTAAAGACATTAAGAGGAAAATGTAAGAGCATGGCAGCGAAACTGTACTGGATGCCAACACTGACAGGGCAAGAGGCAAGATAGGAGGAAAGAATGAGAGTATGAACTGGAGAAAAATAAATAGATAAATAAAATGAAAAGCTGAAAGAAATACTGAAGATACAGAAAAAAAAACAGTAAATATTAGATTTGTTAGCTGGAACAAGACTGAGAAACCAGTTATAAGCGTAATGAAAACAAAACATTACAGAGACAAATACACTTTCTGGGGAAAACTTAGTTGCAGATCCATTGCACATAAAAAATGCGTACGGTGTTAATCATGAACCATGGTAGAAGGGAGACACAAAAAACAACTGAAAGAGGAGGGTGAGAACAAAGGACTTGAAAGGTCACATCATGCAAAGAGTAAAGGATTTATGACTGTCACTGAAGAACTAAAACAATGGCGACCACGGCAAAAATTAAGAAAATATGAGGAGAGACGCAACCGGTATGTCCACAATAGGATGTTTCAGTACAATCAAAGACGATTATTTTGTAAAACTTGGGGAACAAGAAATAAGAAATGACACAAGATCAAAGGCAGAAGAAAGCGTTAGGTTTCGGGAGACGTATAAAAGAAAAATAATAAAGAGATAAATAAGTAAACAAAGTTGCCAAAATCCTGGTGTGTACAGGTACTGGGTGATTCACAAATTCATAAATGTCCATGACAGAATACGTGTAGTTAAGTAATGCGTTGAGTAATGGTGTTATACCATGCCGGATGACAAAAGGGATTACATGTTTAATTCTAAAAGATGAGGAGAAAGGGCTACATAGTTTCTAATTTTAGGGCAGTCCAGTAGAGCAGAAGGGATGCACAAGGAACTCGTAGAACAAAAGATTAGCTTTCATTGAGAAAATGGTGTTGAAAAAGGTAAATAGGTTGACAATTTTATGAATGTCATGGATAGACTATTGTAAAGTCTTTGGTCGGATCGCCCTCCCATAGCTTTTTTGAAAACTCGATAAGGAAATGAAAATAGTATTGGTAGGTGGGCAGAAAATATTTGGAGAGAAATAGAACGAAGAATCTTTCAAGGTGACAGCTGGTGTCCATTCTTATTTGTCTTGCCAATGATAAATCCATCTCTGATCTTGAGGATGAAATGTGGATACTCCTGTGGAAAGGAAAGATAAACCATTTTATAAATATATATACGTGACCAAAAGCTAAAGGTCATGAAAAAGCCTCAATGGTGCAAACATTAAGGGTTTTGATTGAAAATATTGGAATGTGAAATAGAGAAATACACAGTCGCGGAGATTAAACGAAGACAATTTATAATACTAATGCTTATCAAGTTACCTGCCGAAAAGAAAAAGAAAATTACTGGAAAACGGAGATGGATATGAATATCTAGCAAAAAATAAAGGAAAAACTAATAAGATATAGAGGATCTTAACTGTCCGGTGACATCATGGGCTAGACCGATATTCTGGGAAACATAGACAGACGGACGAGGTAGAAGAGGTATGCAGAACCATGTACCTTCAGGCAGACGTGGACAGACTTTATTGGAAGAGAAATCTTGAAGAAATGTACATATTGAAACACAGTTTGTGTCGATATCATGAAAATAGTTTCGAGAACTATTACTTCAGGTACGAGTAGAATAGTTATTATTAGACTTTGATATGAGCAAACTCAAGGAACGGAAATACGGGTTCGAATGCTATGGCAAATATTACGAACGTGTGATCACAAAGGAAAAGGAAGTGATGGAGAATTGTAAAGTGGAAATCATGTGGGACAATCCATTACAGATACAACCACTACAACCAACACACCATATGCCGTACCTAAGCGGAATGATAATAATAACGATAATAGTAACAGTAATGATGATGAAAACTACAGTAATCATTATGGTAGTTATAATCACATTACTATATTATGATTATAAAATGATGATGGTAATGATAAGATGCTTACATTGGTAATGATGGCAATAATGATAGCAATGCTATTGCCGATGATAGTAATAACAATAACAATGATAATGTCAATGCTTTTACATCTGCGACAACACTACCACTGCTAGTACTAAAGATAGTTACAATAATGAAACAAAATAAAACACAGAGTTGGATGTAAAGACAGACAGGATAAACATATTATAAACGAAGAGATAGAAAAAAGATAAATAAACAGTATTTAGAAAAAAAAAGCCAAAGGAAGGCAAGGTGAGAAAAGAAGATAAAGTTCACACAAAAGTTATAGTGAGAATGCAGGTTAGTGTCTCAGTCAGATGGAATACGCAACTGGGAACAAATGACGTGTGTGGATGAGACAATGGGGAAAAATGGAAAAAAAAGGAGAGAAGGAGAGAGAAAAGTCTGTGTGGAGGAGACAGTTGGGAGAGAGAGTGCTTTGAACGGAGCTTTGGCGAGAGAAGAGAAAAGACAAAGGGAAAGTGACAACGAGACATGGGGATAGGAGGGGAGGGGGGTGGATGGGCATCAAGAAGAATAATGTAAAAAGGATTTTATAATATTCCATACAAAGGGATGAAGGCAGGTGAGGGGGGTGATGGGGATTTCCCGCAGGACAAGGATAAGGTCCCACGGGAAGGAGGAGGTGGCTGGAAGAGGGAGAGGGAGAGGGAGGATAGTGTTAGTGCTCTTAGGGAGGGGGGGGGTGGTACGGGGAGGTAGGGAGGTTCGCTGCTGTGTCTGGTGGAATGAAGAAGAGGGAGAGTAAGAGATAGAAACAGAGATGAGAGAAGGAGAAGCGAGAGAAGGGGGAGCGTAACCGGCGTTGGAGAGGAAGAGAGAAAGATACAGGGAGATAGAGAGGGGGGGGGGAGAGAGAGATTGATGATGGCAGCAGTTTGTGATTCCCAAATATTTGTCTCATATTTCAGGTAACCATGTAATTCATGGAACAATTATATGGTTAGGTAAAGGTATAACGTCTCTGTCATAACTCTAATTCATGGAACAATTATAGCATTGGTTAAAGTTTATATGTAATAACGGAATCATAACGCTACGAGGAGTCATGGCCATTAATGGAAACAAGATAAAGGAAAAAATAAATTAATTGAAAGAACGCTCAAAATATTATATATTCTACATGCTAAATGCGTTTATCTTGTTTACTTTTATTGCTGTCATTCGTAGGATTTTCAAAGATAAGAAAACTAAAGATGAATACAAGGTTTTGAATGAGAAGATAAACTTTATATATTCGACGATAAACATCACCCATATTGAATAACTTATTGTTTCAGAAAAAAAGGTAGCTCCAGGACCAAAATTGAAATCAACATCACACAAACATTACCTTCCATTAAACTAATTCACCGTGCAAATGAAAAAGAACGAGGAAACGAAAGAAATAAAATAAAAAAATAAATGAGGAAACACACTTTCTATGCTACACCCGTCGCAAGGTAAAATCCGCCGTTATACACACATCTTTTATTCAACTGGAACCAGACCGAGTCGTTATCATTTCAGTGCGAGTCCCTCCAGATGATCTCACGACGAACCGCGCCATGAGAAAAAAAAAGAAGAAAAAAAGGCTGAGGCAATGCTGTGCTCATGGTCATGCTCATGGGACCTGACTACTCTACCTACGTATCTGTAAATTTGTAGACACAGACACACACGCATACACACATATACATACACATACACACACACACACACAAACACACACACACACATACATATATATATATATATATATATAT
>NW_028234408.1:33064682-33072182 GCF_977035675.1 Penaeus japonicus
CATTGTGGTTCCATCCTATGGTAAAAACCCAGCAGTTCTAAAACAGTGTTTGGAAAGGGATCCACTAAGAGTTATAATTGGTTGTGAAAGAGATTACAATGAAATGATATCACAGTTAAAGAAGGAATATGGAAAACCACGTAAATTGGTTGAAGTAATAAATGATTTAAAGGAGCTAAAGTGCATTCCAGACAATGATGAGTGGGGATTCATTCATATGGTTCGTAAAGTAGAGAGATGTTTTTTGGATCTAAAAAAGGTAAATTTAGAAAGGGAGATGAACTGTGTTAACATTGTGAGTATGATTGAAAGCATATTACCTAGGGATCAGAAGCGTAGATGGGTTCTACGGTCACAGGTCATTTCAGACAGTACACAATATTTTGCTGAATTGTTAGGATTCCTTACAGCAGAGAGAAAGGTGATTGAATATTGTCAGTCAAGTGTTAGAAGTGAAAGAAGCAAAAGAAATTCATTGAATGTTAATGTTTGCAGAGAAACTGATTTGCAGCTGTTAGAGATGATCAAGGGATTGCAAGATGAGCTGAATGACACAAAGGCTCTGGTGAGCCAAGTGTGCATGAAAGTTTGCAATCATATAACCATCAGAGATGAAGTCAGAGGAGAGCAGTGGTGTTGGGTACATGAATTTAATGGGCATGATACTTCTGTGTGTGGTAAATTTAGATCAATGAGTGCAAGTGAACGTTTAGAACTAGCAAAGAAAAGGGGAAGTTGCTTTATTTGCCTACGAGTGGGACATATTTCTAAAAACTGTAATCAAATAAGGAAATGTACAGTAAAGATTAATGATGCATTGTGCAACAGGCGACATCATTCACTGCTTCATGAAGCGTTCACTAAAGGCATTGGAGCTGTGATCTGAAGCGGTTGTTCAGTGCGACCCACAGTTCTATTAGATGTTACCACTGTGTATAGCCCTTCAAACATACCCATTAAAGTCTTATGGGATTCTGGCTCAAATATAACACTGATCACACACAGAATGGCACGGAAATTAGGTAGTCAAGGAATTCCTGTATCGGGTACCATGACAAAGGTCGGAAATGTGGCAGAGGAATTTAGTAGTAAGGAATACACAGTTGAGTTAGTTGATAAATGGGGTAAGAAGCATAATATTGTTGCTACAGGCATAGATGAGATTGCTAGCTCAGTTTCAAAAATTGATATCTCGGAACTGTCACATATGTTCTCAAGTGTGGACTGGAAGAATTTCAAAAGACCCTTTGGGGATTTAGATATGTTGATTGGAACGGACTACAGCATTCTCCTTCCACAACCTATTGCTAGAGCGGATAGATTGGAATTAACAGAGAATGTTTTTGGATTTAGTATTAGAGGGTGCTTGCCAGCAGAAAATGGAAGCAAATTTCTGGGCACAAAGGCTGAAATCAATAATGTCAAATTTATTCTAAATCTTGGTGTTACTGATATGAAAAGGGATGATATAAAGGGAAAACTGGATGAATTTTTTCTGTGGAAAATGCAGGTATGACCTGTGCTCCCCAGTGTGTTCGTAGCTTGTGCAGAAAATGTCCTGTCTCAGAGGAGCGTACACTAAAGGAAGAGCGTGAGTTAGCCTTGATAGAGAAGGGGCTATTGTATGATGAGGACAACAAGCAATGGATTGCCTCCTATCCTTGGATTAAAAGACCTTACATGTTACCTACTAATTATGCTGCAACACTAGGACGGTTGAAGTCGACAGAAAAACGACTCCTTTTAGATCTAAAGCATGCAGAAGCCTACCAAAGAGAATTTGAAGATATGAAATTAAGAGGTGTTGCACGGAAGTTGGATAAAACAGAGATTGATGCATATGAACCCATTACCGCCGGGTGCCGGCCACCGCCGTCGATCGTGAAAAATGCGTATTGCCGGGCGCCGGCCTGGGCCGGCGATGTGGACATTGGCGTCCCGCCGGTGTCGCCGGCCCTGCGCGGCGATTTTAACGCTTTTTCCCATGAGAAACTTTGCTGATTATTTACCTCCCACCTTGAAAGGCAAAGTCCGGCTGGTAGGGGGGGTAGGGGGGGGGGGGGTAAAGAAGAGGAAAACGAAGAAGAAAACGAAAGAAAATCGGCAGAGTTTTTTTCAAAAAGAAAATAAGGAGTTATTCTTTCTGGTCACCCTAAATTGCAAAAGGAGGTTAGAGGGGGCTGTGGGGGTGGGCTTGGCGGGTAATGGGGGGTAGGGGGGTAAAGGGGGGGAGTAGAGGGGGTAAGGAACAGGGAAAGGAAGGCGGAGTTTCTTATGTAAATGAGGGGGGTATATGGGCGTGACTATGATGTAAATTGCTTGTTATAAGGTGATAATGATGATTAGAGTGCTAGTTTGATAATTAGGGAACAAAGGGTTGACCTGACCGAGCCTATAAAAGGGCGGAATTTTTTGCTCAGTACATCATTGCTTGACTTGGACTGCTACTACAGACATGTCACGCCCTCTCCGCATCAATCGCTCTCGCTCTTCGAGGTACTCGCCAGCCGTAAGAATTTTACGGATCGACGAGGACCCCGATGATCCCCAGCCTTCCACGTCGGGAAGACCGACCATGAGGAGTGCCCCTTCTCCTCACCACTACCTCTTCGAGACCACGCCAGGTCGAAGCGAGGAGGTGGAGATGACCGAACCATATGATGGTACAGTGATGTCGGACTATGAGTTGGAGGACGATTCCGACTTGGACTCGGACTTCAACCCTGAAGACCTTGAATCCGATGACGACGACGACTGGGACGAACTAGAATATGTCTCTGCTCTCGACAGCTCCGTTGACTCAGACCAGCCGCTCTCCGTCACTCTGGAACGTCTCGCCAAGGTGAACGCCCCTGGAACATCAAGGTTTGAGTGGAAGAAGAAGGAAAACGTACCTCGCCGCTTCGCCTTTGCTGGCCGCCCGGGAGTCAAGCTTGACTACCTGAGCGCGGAGTCATCGGCGAAGGACGTCTTCGACTCTTTCTTCACTGAACAGCTGTGGGAGAAGATGGTGGAGGAGACCAACCGGTACGCAGATCAGAACCCGCCCGTCTCTTCACCACATATGAAGAATTGGAGTGCCACCGAGGTCGCAGAGCTTCAGAAGTACCTGGGACTTCGTATGCTGATGGGTATTCAGCCCCGCCCTTCCTTCCGGGACTACTGGGCAACCAACCCGCTCCTGCGATGTTCCGTGTTTCCGGAGAAGATGACCCGTGATCGCTTTGATGCGATCACGGCCAATCTTCACTTCTCTGATAATGAGGACCCCTGCACTGCCGACGACCGACTGTGGAAGATCCGCCCCGTAATTGACATCTTCGGGCAACAGTTCAAGACCGTCTTCACGCCGGAGCAGAAGATTACTGTTGACGAGTCTCTCTTCGCTTACAGAGGACGGCATGGGGCAGTTCAGTTTATCGCGTCGAAGAGGGCACGCTTTGGACTGAAGGCGTATAAGTTGTGCGCCAGCGATGGACCTGCTGCGGGGTACACCTCTGCCTTCAAAGTTTATATGGGCCAAGACCGCGGGAGCTTGCCGGCGTCCATGAAGGCCGTGACCGACCTCATGAGCGCCGCCTCGCTTTTTGACAAGGGATATGAGTTGTATACCGACAATTGGTACAGCTCCCCCACTCTATTCCATCACCTGCAGGCCCGTAAGGCAAACGCGGTTGGGACAGTCCGTCTGAACAGAAAGTTCATGCCCAAGGACCTCAGAGTTACAAAGAAGGGGCAAATAGACTCGAGGTCAACAGCGACGGGGATGTTGGCGTTATCTTGGAAGGACCGCAAAGACGTCAACATGTTGTCAACCATCCACCGCAGCGAGTCTGTCGACCTGCCGCCAAATCGTCGAGGAGAAGTTCGGACCAAGCCGAAGGTCGTCGTCGATTACAACGTCGGCATGAAGGGAGTGGACCTCTCGGACCAGATGGCACGCTCGTATGAGATCCCGAGAAAGTGCCATAAGTGGTACCAGGTTCTATTTTACCACTTGATCGACACTGCGCTGGTGAACAGCTACCTTGTTCACCGCTACCTCGGCGGAAGGTTGACACACCTGGAGTTCCGACTCCAACTCATCGAGAGTCTGATTAGTGCTGCAGCAGGACAACCACCACCTGGTAGAAGACCTCCAGTTCGTCGTGAGGTTCATCCCCGCCACGATGGTCACACGCTCATGGCAGCCCCCACATATCGTCGATGTAAGCAGTGCAGGATCGCGAGATCAAAGAGGAAGGAGGTCAAGTTCATGTGCGCACAGTGCGATGTAGGACTCTGCCCAGGTGACTGCTTCAACCAGTACCACAACATCTGAGAGGTCTACAGTTCCTGAGCATCTTCCCAACATCTTGGAAGATGGAGTTTTCCCCATTTTTGGGGACCAAAAAATCAATAAAGAGATAAGGTGTTTGACACGCCTATACCCCTATGAGTAAGAATAAAGACTATTGTACATGATAAACACGAAAAAAATCATTCCCAGTTAGCATAGCCTCAAAGACAGACCTCTAAAAATCAATTTTTTTTTTATAGTACGTAAAGATCATAAGATTATTCACAGAAAGCAACACTAGAAAGCTTGAAAGTTACTCCGGGTCGATAGGCGAACTCAGCTAAACGAGTTACACCCCCCGGCATAGCGATACAACACCGTTTTCTATGGCCCGGCGAGAGCGTCGCGCAGGAGTTTTTCGGCCCGGCGGCATTGGGTGAAGGACCAGTGCATTGCATTGCACATCATGCTGTACTAAAACCAGATTCTGTATCTACACCAGTATGTATAGTTTTTGACTCATCTACTCAATATATGGGTCACAGACTCAATGACTATTGGGCAAAGGGACCCAACATTTTGAACAGTCTCATAGGAATTTTATTAAGGTTCTGTGAGAATTATATAGGGATTGCCGGAGACATATCTAAGATGTATCATTCGGTTAAGCTTCAATCTGAAGAAGAGCATGTTCACAGATTCCTATGGAGGGATATGGACTCAACCAGACAACCAGATCAGTACGTGCTGACAGGAGTGACTTTTGGCGATAGGCCGAGTGGTGCATTAGCCACACTAGCCTTGCGCTATACTGCAGAGATGTAAAAGGAATTCTACCCCTCTGTGGCTCAAGTTATTAGTAATGACACATACATGGATGATATACTTATGTCTGTGAGAGATTTGGAATCAGCAAAAATATTGACCCAAGATATTGAGAAGGTATTGCTAGAAGGTGGGTTCAGAATAAAACACTGGATAATGAGTGGTGATCATGGTAGGGCAATGAACATAAATTTGTCAGAAGGAACAATACATAAAATCCTGGGCATGCAATGGTGTACTATGAAGGATGAATTCTTCTTTAAGGTAAAGATTAACTTTTCCAAAAGAGTAAAAAGGATACATACTGGACCAGATTTGAATGTAAATGAATTTGATGAATTCTTTCCGACAGTATTAACCAGGCGGATGGTTATGAGCCAGATTGCATCAATTTATGATCCTTTAGGACTTATTAAGCCATATGTATTAAAGGCAAAAATTCTTATGAGAGATTTTATTACTACAAATGAAGATGCAGAGGGGAACAAAACGATCAAATGGGATGAGGCAATGAGTGAAGCTTTGCAAAAGGAGTGGAAGGCATTTTTTATTTGGCTTTATGGCATTCAGAATTTAACATTTCCTCGATGCATCAAGCCATTAAATGTAGATGGATGTCCAATATTAATTTTGTTTTCAGATGCATCCAAATTTGCATATGGATGTTGTGCTTATATACGATGGGTGTTAAATTCAGGAGAAGTAGTTGTGAGGTTGGTAGCTGCTAAAAACCGTATTGCTCCCAACCGACAGATAACAATTCCCAGGTTGGAACTTTGTGGAGCTGTACTGGCATCTAGGTTGAGACATACTCTGATTAAAGAATTAAAATTGGGATTCCAGGAGATCATTCATATTGTTGACTCGACTATTGTAAGGGCCCAAATCCAAAAGGAATCTCATTGCTTTAAAACATTCGTAGCCATGAGGGTGGCAGAAATCCAAAGTAAGACCGAGCCAAGGGAATGGTGGTGGGTTGACTCCACATACAATGTAGCTGATCTTGTAACCAAACCACATGAACCATGTGAACTGCACAGTAAGAGTTTTTGGCAAAACGGGCCTGAGTTTTTCATTCAACCACGCGAATTATGGCCAATATATCAGAATGTTGATAATGAGCTGATGAACCAGGATAATGTCATGGTGTGTGAGAGTTCTCTCCAACCTGAAGGCCAGAGCTGCATACAAATGGAAGACTTTGACTTGGGTAGATTTAACAGCTACGATAAACTGATTAAGGTTACTGCCAGAGTTTTATCTGTGTATAAACGAAAGTCACTTAAGGCATTATTTGAAACGCCATCCAGCAAATTTGTTGAATCAGCTGAAAGACTATGGATAATGGAAGCCCAGAAGGGTATCACTGACTGGAGGCTTAGACTTAAGAATTTGGGACCCTCAATGGAAAACGGAGTATTGGTTGTAGGATGTAGAATTCAGACGTGGTTAAAGAATAACTGGAACAGAGAGAATTTTATCTTTTTTACCAAAGGATCACCCTTTGTCAAGATTGATTGTAACTGAATTGCACAATGTGAATCATGAGGGAATTGAAACAACATTAGCGAAGCTACTTTCCAAATTTTGGGTTCCAGGGGCACGCAGACTGATAAAATCTGTAAAAGGCAAATGTGTGAAAGAAGAAGATTTGACAAGAATCTGCAGGAACAATGTATGGGGCAAGTCATAGCGGGACGACTAAAACCATCTCCCCCATTTTATCATACTGCAACTAATTTGTTTGGGCCCTTTGCTATTAAAGATTCGATTAAACATTTGTCTAGTAGAGCTGTTCATTTAGATATAGTAGAGAATTATAGTACAGAGGCATTCAGAGGTGCAATACAAAGATTTGTAAGTATAATAGGATATCCTTATTCTATTCACTCAGATTATGGCACGCAGATGGTTGCAGCTAATAAGGAATTGATCAAAATCAGTAGAGAATTGGACAAGCGACACATTGTAAGATCTATGAGCAATAAGGGTGTTGAGTGGTCATTCAATAGATCAAGTGATGCACCATGGTTAAATGGGTCCTGTGAAAGTTTGATTAATTCTGTAAAAATGAGTATTCAGAAGGCAATTGGTGAAAGTATTCTGACTTATGCTGAATTTCATACAGTCTTGTTTGAAATAGCCAACCTCATTAATAGCCGTCCAATAGGTATGAAACCTGGGTACACTATTGAACTTGGGAGATATTTGTGCCCGAATGATTTATTACTTGGTAGAAGCAATAGAGAGGCACCATTTGGGAAATTTGATTTGGAGTCTACTCTTAACCCATTGTGTACGGGTGTCATGATATACATGACGTAGGAGCTTTGGCCTGACGACGGGCGTCATGACGTACATGACGTTCGGGGATTTTGGATCACTGTGCTATTTAC
>NW_028234408.1:33087182-33089682 GCF_977035675.1 Penaeus japonicus
ATATATATATATATATATATATATATATATATATATATATATATATATATATATATAGGTGATATATATATATATATACGATAATATATTATATATATATATATATATATATATATATATATATATATATATATATATATATATACGTATATATATATATATATATATATATATATATATATATATATATATATATATATATATATATATATATCACGTTTTAGCTTTAATCACAGCAACCATGTTAAGTCTTTAAAATCTAAATCATCGTATATTGATTTTCAATGCCTTAATTGTATGTGGGAAGCTAACCCAACATAAGAAATCTACATAATAAGAAATTCTTAAACCTTGGCACTGACATTCCCAAAAAAGTCAAACCTGATTGTCATTTTCAACCTATCAAACAGAAAGCTGTCCAAAGAGGAAAGTGACTTGATTTTGCTTTTCTTACTGTGAATCTAAATTATGAAAAAAAACATTTTTGGGGTTTGAATGTATTTGCCACAGAATAGACAAGTTTGACGTTTTTGGTAATGGTAGCCTCCACTCTATCCGTAACAGGATTTCTGCAATTGCTAAAAATGCCTACTGCCAATTTTGCTATGAACGGGGATCTAATAGTGAGACCAATGATCATCAACTTAACCTTTCAAATATACTTAGGGGATATTAACAAAACCAGCCAAGGGTCGGGGCACTGTGTTACTAGCAGAACGGAATATAACTAAAAATTCAGGGCTATTTTGGATGACCGAACTAAGTTTAGATTATTGAAGACGAACATTGCTTCCCATATTTTAAAACTAGGATACAAACTGAACCGTTTCCTCCGCAACATAAAAGATTCTGTTGGAGATTCGGTATATAATCAAGACCAGGTGTTTTATATGGTCTTCCGATAATTCACAAAACAGTTAACCCGATTAGACCTATTATATCGTCAATAGGTACTTTTAATTACAATTTTGCTAAATTCTTGGTCCCACTGGTAACCCTACAAACTAAAAATGATTATGCTGTCGAAAATACCATGGACTTTGTAAAGGAAATTACCACTGTTAAAATCAATGATCCTGTTGTTATGGCCTGTGTATATGTACAATCACTGTTTACTAATGTCCCACTTGAGGAGACCATTAACCTTATTGTACGCAAACTTGCAAAATCGCAAGACTTTCAACAGCCAAATGAAAAATATCTGACAAAAGCACTTCATTTGGCAGTCTTTACATTCAATGAAGACCTGTATTCTCAAACCGATGGCGTGGCCATGGGCTCACCATTAGGTCCCACTTATGCAAATGCATTTTTATGTCACCATGAAAAAGATTGTTTAGATGAATGCTCTCTTGATTTCAAACCAATTTTCTACCGTTGATATGTGGATGATACGTTCCTCCTCTTTAACAACAGCTCTCAGGTTGAACGTTTTATTTACTACCTGAACTCTAAACATCCGAATTTAAAGTTTACGTATGAAATTGAACATGACTCAGTAATAACATTTTTAGACACCATAACAAATATTAGTGGCTGTTTCTTAACATCGGTTTATAGAAAAACATCTTTTACTGGTTTGGGCCTTAACTATTTCAGTTATTCCCCCAAGATTTTCTAATTAAACCATATCTAAACACTAATCAACAGAGCGGTTTATAGAAAACATCTTTTATTGGTTTGGGCCTTAACTATTTCAGTTATTCCCCCAAGATTTTCTAATTAAACAGTATCTAAACACTAATCAACAGAGCCTATAATATTTGTTCAGATTACATGAGCTTCCACCAGGAGATAAAGTTCCTACTTAATTATTTCACGTAGATTTCTAACCCAGCAAAATTTTCTACAATCTTAAGAAGACTTAACAAAAAACACTTCCCTCTTACTCCTGTTATGACGGTTACTAAAGATGTTTGTTACATCATATTGCCATATCTTGGACATTTAAGTTTTAGCATAAGAAAGGAACTGCAAAGTCACTACTTAGATGCGTTCTCTTTTGAACAAAAATGGTACCTTTACCCTTTGCTCTTAAATCATGTGCTGTATATCAATTCAAATGTTCGAGATGTAACTCTCGATATGTGGGTAGCACCACACGTCCTCTACAGCACCGTATCCTTGAGCACATGGGAAAATCTTACCGTTCTGGTAGTCAGCTCAGTTAACCATTACCATATGCCATCAGAGAACACTGCTATTCCACTGGACATCCACTTACACAAAATGATTTCCAAATTCTAACCTCTTCCTCAAAAAGATTTAACCTCATCATCTTGGAATCACTGTTTATCTCGAGGATGAAGCCAGAACAACACAACAACTGCCATCCCATTACACACCCAATGATTCCAGATTTATAACTGTAAGATTTCTCATTTTTTTGGTCTTGTGATTTGTAATCATTTTAGTTTGTGTTTTTACTGTTTATAACTCGCTTTTATTTTTAATTTGATTGATACTTTCTCGTTAACTTCTTAATTTTATAAGTGTCGTT
>NW_028234408.1:33107182-33112182 GCF_977035675.1 Penaeus japonicus
TAAACATAAGACTAAAGTCATGTTCAACAGTCGAACCTCAGTTAAGCAAATACAAATACAGTGCGAGGTACCAGAAGCAGTGAACAAGTATGTATACCTAGGGCAACTCATCCAGACAAATACATACTGTGAAGCCGAGATAAAACAACGAATCAGGCTATGTTGGAGTACCATCGGTACACATAGTAATATATTACGAGGTCGTCTGCCACTGTGTCTAAAGAGAAAGGTTTTTGACCAATGTGTCCTCCCTGTCATAGCATATGGGTCAGAAACATGGACTACGACCAAAGTACTCGAGAGGAAATTAGTAAGTGATGAAAAAGGAATGGAAAGGTTTAAGCTAGGAATTAGCTTAAGATACAGGAAAAAAGCCACATGGATCAGGCAACAAACAAAGTAGAGGATATACTTAGAAGCATTGAGCATTAAGAAGAAAAAGTGGCAGTGGGCTGGACATTTATATCATAGACAGGACAACAGGTGGGCAAAGAAAGCAACAGAATTGGAAATACACGATGCAAAGAGACCGAGGGCAAGACCAATGACAAGATGGCGGGATGAAATAGCGAATTTCTCAGGAGTAAACTGGAATCAGAGGAAACAATATCAGAGTGACTGGAAAATATTGAGAGAGGCCTACGTCCTGCAGTGGAATAATACAGGCTGACGATGATGATGATGGCATGCATATATGAATATATATATATATATATATATATATATATATATATATATATATATATATATATGTATATATGTACACATATATATATAAAATGTATATATATATATACATATATATGTATATATATGTACATATATACATATGCATATATATATGCATATATATATGTATGTATATGTATATGTATATATATACATATATATATGTGTGTGTGTGAGTGTGTATACATATACATATGCATATATATGTATATATATATGTATATATATACATATGCACATATATGTATATCTATACTGTATATATACATACATACATATATGATAATATATATATGCATATATATACATATATATGTATATGTATATATATGTATACATATATACATAGATACATACATACACACATACACACATATATGTATATATATATATATATATATATATATATATATATATATATATATAGATATATATATATATATATATATATGTGTGCATATATATACATATATATATATACATATACATATATTTATATATATTTATGTATAGACATATATATATATATATATATATATATATATATATATATATATAGAGAGAGAGAGAGAGAGAGAGAGAGAGAGAGAGAGAGAGAGAGAGAGAGAGAGTGAGAGAAAGAGAAAGAGAGAGAGAGAGAAAGAGAGAGAGAGAGAGAGAATGAAGGAGATGAATACATACATACATATCTATGTATATATATGTATATATATATATATATATATATATATATATATATATATATATATATATATATATATATATATATATATATATATATATATATGTATATATATATATATATACAGTATATGTACATATATATGTACACACAAAATTACTAAATTTATTCAACAAATTTATCATTTTAATCATCATCATCATTATTATCACTGATGTTAACAATACCTGACCCCCCTTATAAAACTCGTCAGTTATACTTCAAGGATCATTGAACACACCAGGCAGGCCTAGAATTCGTCCGTTACATGCCTGCATAATATAGATGCCTGTCCTTCTTACCGCTTTCGAGCAGACAATACTCTCTGTATTAAAGCCTGAGCAACTGCATTATCCTATAATAAGCAGGCCAAACTGTAATTTCTTCTTCCTAACTAAATATTCCTTTTATGATTCATATCCAAGTGCATGAATTGTGAACTTAGGGAACAATTCTATTTTCAATTGATATTATCAACGTCCATGAACTTAAAGTAATCCTTCTATATGTCAAAAGCAGAAGGTGATTCATTCACACAAATATTACAAGGCTTACACATGAAAATATCTTCCAATGATCAAATGGCTGGATCTCCAGCGGGAAGCAACCCTGTCTTTATTACTTTTTAATCATGCAGCGCATTCTCATCAACAGGCCTTGGTCAAGCTGATTTTATTAGCATCACCACAATTTACTAACAAGTCAGCACAACTTAATATTTCTGCAAAACCCTTTTTTTTTTGTTTGTTTCTTTTTTATCAAATCTGCAATGATTAAAGTATTAAAGTATAAAGTATATAATTAGGTACGCATTAGATCATTTACAGGTATCTAACCTTTAATTTCTTGTACAATTATAAGCAGCTTTCCTTTTTACAAGATATTAACTTGTGTCCCTATCCCTAGCCTGTATATTTTCTCTTCACCCTCCATAGAACAAGAGCCTGTAAGGATCAAGGTATCTAAAAAGCGAAGCATTTTTTCCTTTGTCATGATCATGTTTCCAGAAAAGATAAGTGATTGATACACAAGAACAATACCACCTTTTATGTGGTGGGGTACCCCTATTGTATGCACATTGCCCGCGGATGTAATGTGAATATTTTAGTATCTAACTACAAATTGTCTGGTAATTACCAAGAGAAATGAATGGGATTTGAGATTAGGGAGGTACATGAAGCATAGATACTAAATTAAATACAAAAGTATACCAAAGCTTACTTTTTATGCGTCCTTCCGAGACCGCATTAAAATTCTTCAGTTGAAATCTCCACCCTGCCTCTTGTTGAAAGTTCACTAACTCGGAAAACAATTTCAGGTATAAAAATTAGCTTCCCTGACAACATAATTGGGCGCAGCAAGATTCCGCAAGCTACTTAAATTTTCCCCAAAAATATTGGATATGTGATTGCTATTAACCCCGGAAATGATGGTGATAATGGCTCTAATTATATTAATAACACTAATATTAATAACTAATATGGTAGAAATGATAATAACAAAAAACATTATCATAACAATAATGATACTAATGATAATAATAATAATGATTATATTTTTTAACAATAACAATAAAAGTGAGACAACGACAATTAAAACGAAATGAGCGATAATGAAAGTGAAAGAAAAAGAAAAAAACAATTGTGTATTTTATATATATATATATATATATATATATATATATATATATATATATATATATGTATCTCTCTCTCTCTCTCTCTCTCTCTCTCTCTCTCTATATATATATATATATATATATATATATATATATATATATATATATATATCATCATCATCATCAGCCTATATCAGTCCATTGCAGGACGTAGGCCTCTCTCAATCTTTTCCAGTCATTCTGGTCTTGTGTCCTCTGATTCCAGTTTACTCTTGCGAATTTCGCTATTTCATCCCGCCATCTAGTCATTGGTCTTGCCCTGGGTCTCTTTGTGTTTTGTATTACCCATTCTGATATTGTCTTTGTTCACCTTTTGTCCTGTCTCCGATATATATGTCCAGCCCACTGCCACTTTTTCTTCTTGATGCTCTTGAGTATATCCTCTACTTTTGTTTGTTACCTGATCTATGTATAAGTCTTTCCATTCCTCTTTGGGCGCTTACTAATTTCCTCTCGATCGCCTTGGTCGTAGTCCATGTCTCTGATCCATATGTCATGACGGGGAGGACACATTGGTCAAAAATCTTTCTCTTTAGACATAGTGGCAGATGACAATAATATTTTACTATGTGTACCGAAGGCACTCCAACCTAGCCTGATTCGCCGTTTTATCTCGGCTTCGCAGGATGTACTCGATGAGTTGCCCTAGATATACATACTCGTTCACTGCTTCTAGTACCTCGCCCTGTATTTGTATTTGCTTAACTGGGGTTGACTGTTGAACATGACTTTAGTCTTTTCCATGTTCATTTTAAGGCCAATCTTCAGACTCTTTATTTAAATCGCTTATTAATTGTTGTAGTTCATCTGTTGAATTGCTGAAGAGAACAATGTCATCTGCAAATATAAGATTGCTTAAGTGCTCATTCCCTATTTTACTCCCACTCTACTTCCAATCTAACTTCTTGAATACTTCCTCCAAGCAAGCTGTAAACAGTTTCGGTGAGATGGTGTCGCCCTACCTAACACCCTTTTTTATTGGTATTTTATTGGTTTCTGCATGGATTTCGATGGTCGCTGTACCATCTATATATATATATCCTCTAATAAGCTGCAGTATATTTCCTCTACTCCTTGTTTACGAATTGCATCTAGTACTGCAGATATCTGTACCGAATCGAATGCTTTTTCATAATTTACGATTGCCATACACAGAGGCTTCCTATATTCACTTGTTTTCTCCATTGTTTGAGCGAGTGTGTGGATATGGTCTGTATTTCAGAATCCGCTGCGGAACCCTGCCTGTTCCCTGGTGATACGGGCTGTGATGATTTTTATGAACAGTTTATAGATTACTGAAAGGAGGCTTATAGGTTGATAATTCTTTAAGTCTTTTGTGTCTCCCTTTTTGTGTATAAAAATTATTATTGCACTTTTCCAGGCCTTCGGAGTTTTACCGACACATAGACATCTGTTATAAAGACTGGCCAGCTTTACTGCCGCAATCTCTCCTGCATCTTGAATAAAATCTACACTAATCCCGTCTTCTCCTGGAGTTTTTGCTCTGTTCATGCTTTTTAGTGCCCTATTTACTTCCTCTATCGTGATGTATGGAACGTCTCCAATTGTTGTGTTTGTCTCTGTATGTGGTTGGTCGTTTGAGTGGTATAAGTCGCGATAGAAGTCTTCTATTACTTTGATAATTTCATTTTTATTGTATGTCACCTATCCGTTGGGTTTCTTTACTGCATACATTTGTTTTTTTCACTATTCCGACCCTCCTCTTTGTTGCCTTAAGGCTGGTGCCGGCAAGCAGAGCTTCGTTTATTCGTATGTTAAATTTGCGTACATCCTCTTTCTTCTTCTTGTTTATCGTCTTAGTCAGCTCTATTGATTCTATCTTGTCTCTAATTTATGTTATTTTCATGTCCC
>NW_028234408.1:33139682-33142182 GCF_977035675.1 Penaeus japonicus
TTTTAATTTATCTTCTAATAGCCTTATCTCTGCTTTGATCCTTTCTCTCTTTATCTGATGTTTTTTTGTTGTTGTTTGTTTGTTTGTTTCCTAACATGATCCTTTGATCTCTCGGTATAATATTCTTCTTTCTGTTTTTTGGGGGGCACAAACATTCTACAAACATATTGACATGCATTATAAAGCTTCTTTAGTATATCATTTGGTGTTAAGAGGAGGTCAATATCTTTCAGTGACTTTACTAGTGTTGCGTTTAATTTTTTACCAATCTATTTGATTATGGCTAAAGTTTAAAGATCTGAGACTTTTCTGCTTCGGCTATCTGTTTTTCACTACTTTTCTGATTATTTAACTTATTCATTGTGATTTCAAATATTTTGTGGTCTGATTGAGCTGTTTAAGTTGATATGTTCTGTACATCTTCCCCTATACTATAAAAACAAGGTCCAGTATATTTTCTTCCCTTGTTGGAATATTGATGATTTGGTTAAGGTAAAAATTTTCTTCAAAATCTAAAAGCATTCTCGCTTGTTGTTTTTCATCTTTCGTGGCATTTGCTCCTATCTTTATTTACTTTGTTTCCCAGTCGATAAATTAAATAAATTAAAATCGCCAACTATCATAATAGCTTCAATTTCCCTTGCATTGACAATGTAATTACTAATAATGCCTAGTGATTCATTGGAAGGTGTTTCTGTTGCTCCAGAAGGTCTGTATAAAATAATGTATAGCTCTTTTGCATCTTTTCTCAATATCCATAGTATTTCTACTATATTATTAGAGTATTCTATTACAATATCCATTCTAGTTGCTAATTCTTTCCTGATATAAAGAGCTACTCCTCCTCTGCTTCTCTTATTTCTATCTTTCCTTATTAGCTCATAGTTATTAATTTTAATTTCTTCATTTTTTATGTCTTCATTCACATGAGCCTCTGTAAGAGCCATCATTGAATAATTGTTTATCTTTGCCATGTCCTCTAGATATGTAAGTTTTGTCTGGTTACTTTTGGGATATAATCCCTGTATATTTAGCAATATGAGAGTCTCAAATAAATTATTTCTTTGCATGTCTACATTACCTATTGTTGTTAGATAGTTGTCGTTTCCCCCTATTTTGGGGGAGTTGGACCTTCCCCCGGTGTAGCGGTGGGCGTTCCATCACCAGTCTTTGTTCGAATAGGCATACTTCGCAGGACTGAATGACCTTGTCTATTTCTGGTGATATACATTTGTTTTCCTGCTGCATCGTTTTCTTTGTTTTCTCATAGTTTATTTATCAAAGTTTTTTTACTTTGCCTTTTTTCATAGCTCAAGTCCGGTGATATCCATGCTTCTTAATATTCGTCAGTTTCCCTTCGTTTCATATTCTTTCCAATCAATTTCCATTTCTGTTTTTCATTTTCTAATTTGACCTTAATTGGCCTTGGTCTCAAAGCCTCCTTTAGATATTTGCCTTCTCTAAAGGCACTCTCAACTTTCATAATTTAATTGAGGTACAACTTTCTTATATCATTATTCATTTTCATATTTGTTTTCCAGCTTTCAGGATCATTTTCTCCTTCTCTTCTTGATTGTATATAAAGAGCCTATTTGCTCTGTATGTATCTTCATTTTTCTTCTCTGACATTTCTTTTGTAGGTTGTTTTGGTTTTGGTTGCTTCTTTTTGTCGCCTACAACCTTCCAGTCAGCTTCATCATCTTTTTTGGGTTGTTCAGTGTCTGAAATATCATTGTCGAGAATATTCTTGACCTGTTTATCCGATTTTTGCCTTACTATTTCAGAAAACAGCTTTTTTTCTTCTTCCTGATTTACTTTACTTGGCTCAATTTTTGGATTTTCTTGTTTCTTCTTTGGCTTTACTTTTACATTTTTGTGTCTTGTACAGCCTTTTCTGTTTCCAATTCAGCAGCCTGAGTTACCTTTTTTTCTTTAGGTTTTTCTTTTTGCTCTTGTGTTAATTCATGAATTTCATCTTTCAATATTTGTATCTCCCTCAAGCATTGAATCTTGAAGTCCTTTAATTCTTCATACATTTTCTGAATTATGTTTTCTAGTGGGCATGCTCCTTCACACTTTTTGGGTGTGCTGATTTTTTGGTCACAAATATGGCTCATTTCCTCTTTTTCCAGTTTGTCTGATACGGGTGCATATACGTTTTCTGTCATTGTGTCCCTATTTTTCTCAATTCTAATTAGTTCTTAAAAAAACAAAAAAAACTGGCTTCTGATATATCGTCACAACTTTGATTTTTTTCCAGTTCAGTGTCAAGACTAGTATTACTTTTAATATTGATGTCTCTGCACCATCTGCAGTCTTTCTGTATATTTTCTTGATTATCTATTTTTAGTTCACTATTGATGCCTGTTAGGTAAGCATCAATATTACTTATAATTTCTTTCCTGTTTTTCAAGTAAGTATTTTCACATTTGTGGCATTTTTGTCTATCACAGGTTTAGCATATAAATTGCTTTGTTGCATCGTGTTTAAAACATTTTTC
>NW_028234408.1:33169682-33172182 GCF_977035675.1 Penaeus japonicus
TGAATATAAAAATATAATTATCATAATTATTATTATTACTATATTAATGATAAGGATGATGGTTACAATAAAAAGAAAGTTAATAATGTTGATAGTAATAATGATGATAGTAATAGTGATGATAAAGAAGTCAACGTCGTTACGGAAGAATTTAGGCAAAAAATCAAACTATTGTAAAACAGATAAGAAGGTACACTGAAGGAATCGGCAACTTTAGCCAAAACAACCGGAAGAGACCTCTGAAAAAAAGGATTAAGGGACTTGATGATCAAATGAAAGGGTGAAATTTGGAATTTTTTTATGGGAACAGAAAAAAAAAACACCGGAAAGTAGATTTTAATATTAAAACAGATCAAGTGATGCACAATAAGGCAAACCAGAAGTCCATGAGTTTAACTCTAGAGCTACTTGTAGACAAATCAACAAAATTCCAAATTGGAAATCTCCTGGACCAAATAAGACCAAATAGGAAATGAAACTAGTGCAGAGATCAGCCACTTAGGCGAGTAAATATGATGCAGAATATTTCAGGAGCACATTACAAAAAAGAGCAAAACGGGTCATCAACTTCTGTTTATGAATGAATACAGAGCTTCAGTTGGACTCCTTTATCAACACAGTATAGATTTTTAGTGAGACAATAAAATGATGCTTGGAATTGGGCAATGTGGAGTTCTAGTCATGGGAAAAGGAAAGTACGCCCATAGTCATGGAATATTGTAACCAAATAGGGAGCAGGTAAAGCAGATAGATGACTATAAATATTTGAGAATACGAGAGGCTGATGGTTAAAAGAATAAAGAAAGGGAGGAAAAGGCAAGAGATATTGTAAGTCATGTGAGGATCTTGAAATCGAAACTAAACATAAGGAATAAATGCAAAATCGGCACTGAATTCAGTAGCAGTGTATACTGCCAGATATAGCGCAGGCGAAAGGATGAATTGGGAGGTTTTTAGAGGAAGACGACAAAAAATAAATAAATAAATAAAAAATAAAAAATAAATAATAAAATAAATAAATAATAATAATGCTCGCTATGTACAGAATATCCAGCAAAAATCTAATGTTAACAGACTGTACTGTCAGCGAAAAAATGGAGGGAAAGGCCAAATAAGCATTGAACTATGTCAATGCGATGAGCCATTTATCAAAAAAAAAGAGATAATAATAATAATAAAATAAAATTATATATATATGTATATATGTATATATATATATATATATATATATATAAATATATATATATATATATATATATATTTATATATATATATATATATATATATATACGGAAAGAAGGAAAAGAAAATATAAGGTGAAGTAAGAAGAAAAAAATCAACTGGGAAGGCTGAAGGCGGATATGCAGAAACCTTTATTAGGGAAATTCTTCACCTATGTCAGGTACATTGCACACGAAATTAGTTGGGAATGGACAAGGAAAGGCTCCATGAAGAGAGTATCGGAAGGTATGCTAATGGCAGCTCAAAATCGGTCTTTAAGAAGAAGCTACATCACAGGGACAATCGACAGAGTGAATATTTCAGTAAAATGTAGAATTTGTGGAGAACTTGATGAAACAGTCAGCCTTATTCTGGGACATTTTCGTGGCTATGTCATGCCCATGTTGTGTCGTGTTCATGTCGCGAAAGTGGTATTCTAGAACGTAAAAATGTCGAACGTGTCAGTTGCTTCAAGTTTAACAACCACTCCAGAGTTATTTTGTTTCGAAGCTAGAATTGGCACAACAGAAAGCTGTCTGTAAGAAACGACGAAAAATTTGAGTATGTGCTAAATATGGTAAATCAAGGGTTCTGTCTTGATATTCGCCGAAATAAACGTTAAAACGTTAAAACGTTAAACGCTAAAAAAACGAAAAAGAAAGTGATAACAGTAAACATAATGGTAATAATGACAATGTGTGTATCTGTGTGTCTTAGGTTATTTATTTATTTTTATTTATTTATTTTTTTTCGATGTTCCTTTTCAGATAATACCGAGTGTTTGTTTCCTTGATTTAATACATTTCTTCGTTCTGAATACAAGGATACAGAATATAGGTGATATAAGATGAAGCATTATAGTACTTTATCATTGCACTATTAAGAGACAAACCCTTGATAATTTAAACTGACTTCTGTTTTGTTGTGTAGGTTTAGAGTTTATACTTAAAATGACTCCTTGTCATAACGAAATATCCCATGAAGAAAATACGATATATATATATATATATATATATATATATATATATATATATATGTATATATATATATATATATATATATATATATATATATATATTTACAAATAAGTGATAAGTGATATAATGTTCATGATATTTAGTTTTAGGTGTTTCCAATTATTATTTTTGTGGGAAATACTGTGGATTTTGATTTGAAAAATCGTTTTAATGGACTGATACGCATGAACACTCATATGACAATTCTACTCCTTTATTGTATTTTTTTTCTATCTCTCCATGGCAACCAGCTTAGGGATTAG
>NW_028234408.1:33207182-33214682 GCF_977035675.1 Penaeus japonicus
CACTAGCTACAACTGTGAGAAGACTGGACACCTCAGGGCTCTAACTGGAATAACTGATCCAGTTACATTCTATGAACATAGAGCTGCAAGTTCCGATGTAGATGCAGCGGACTCTTTAACCCAAGAGGAAGCTGACGATCTAGAACCTCTTTCCAGAGAACAGCTCCAAACTCTAGTCAGGCAACTGCAGTCGGAGTTAACATCTACGAAAGCACAGTTATCCCGCTTTCAAAATGTAATGAGAGATTTGCCAGAAAAACGAAGCATCATAGTAGATGCTCTCTCCATCATTGACACACTCATCTCAACCCAGACCAACACAGGCGGAGTCCAACACAAGTCAATTGCTTGCATGGCTCGTGCCAACAAAATTGACCAGGAATGGGAAAGTCATATCGAAGAGAATGAGGAACAATACATATGGTGGGCATCTGAGCAAACAAAGAAATTAAAGAGTGTGAATTCTGAAAGTGACGCATATAGACGCCCACAACATCAAATTAAAGGATATCAGACTTCACGAAACCAAACACACAATCAACACCGAACGAAGCAGACTCATCACTTCAAAGCACAGCAGGAACAGAGACGTAACACAAAACCAGGCACAGCACGACAAGAACTTCAACGTAATCAACATTACAGGAACGAAGTGAAGTGCCAATTGTGTCATCGTCAAGGACATTCTAAGGATCAGTGCCCAAAACAACAATTTTGCGATTATTGCAATAAAAGATACCACACCTCAGACCGTTGTCGCGAGAGAATCGCTGACAAACGCAACCAAGAGTTGATTAGTGCTGTCCGGCTTAGTGCACAGGAGACTTTGTCTGCAGTACAATCGGCCCAAATACATCAGTACAATACCTGGCAACAGCGAGTTCTTCCTCAAGAACACGTTGGTATATATTATCCCTACCAAAACTACAACAACACCCAGTTACATCCCCACCATAGTGTGAAAGTACATCCACAAGTATACTTCCAAAATGTCGCCCAACAACAGAGACATGCAACATAGCATGATCAAAATAATATCAGCAAATATAAGAGGCTTCCATACTAACGTAGGAGAACTCACCCACCAGTTTGTGATAAAAAATAATGCTGATATTGTCTTTGTTGTAGAAACATTTTTAGACGACAAAGTTGCCCTAACTATGCAAAGATTCCTGGCTTCTCGAACTGGGCAAGAAAAGATCGCAACACGCAGGGCGGTGGAGTAGCCCTATGTTATAGGGAAAACCTTCAACTCCAGATAATCGACTGCGACATACCCGAAATTCTGGAGATATTGTTATTTAAAATTATTGATGCACAAGGACACGGAACACTATGCCTTGGTTGTTACCGTCCTCCATCTCAAGGGCCAGTGCTCATAAACTTTTTAATGGAAAACCTTGATAGACTAATGACTAGTAATAACTGTCAGCATGTATTAGTCATCGGAGACCTGAACCAAAACAGAATACAAACTGCCTTCGACACCTTACTGGCGGTATATGACTTAAACAACCATGTAGATTTCCCCACCCACCAATCAGGATCATCACTTGATCCGGTGGTAACCGACTTACCTCCACACCTAATAAGCTGTGCACCTTTGGGGTATGTTGGCTCCTCTGATCACTTGGCAGTACTGACCAAGATCAAGATGAAGAAGGTCAGGGAGGAGGATTGCACTCGCACACTATGGAAGTGGGATTCTGCAAATTGGACTGCCATAAAAACATCTCTGGCACGATTTAACTGGGACCATATCATTCAAGGAAATGTCAACCACCAAGTCATAAGCTTTAATGAAACAGTAACGAGTTTAATTGAAGAGTTTGTGCCCCATACAACACAGACCACAAAACCATCCGACCAGCCATGGTTTGGACAGCGATGCAAAGAAGCATCTGATAAAAAATATAAAGCTTGGCGAAAGTATAAACGGAGACCAACACACAGAAACAAGCTTTTACATAAAAATGCTACAAAGCACATGGAAAATACTCAGAAATGGGCTATTGCCATGTGGGAAAGAAACACAAAAAAGAAACTAGAAGAAGGGTGTATTGGCAGCAAATTATGGTGGAACATCATCAAAGATAAGCAAGGAGACTTAAGAGACAGTACTATTCCCCCACTCATGGCCCAGAATGGTAAAATGGCAATAAATACTAAAGACAAAATAAATCTTCTTGCTCAACATTTCGCAGAAAAGATGAAACTTTCTAACAATCAACAACAAACAATAAAATTGCCACAAATGGCACGGGACGAAATGCCAACTATAAGGATATCTCAATCGGAAGTCTACAATATATTGATTGGACTTGACGAAAAGAAGGCTGTAGGGCCAGATGGGATTAGTCCTCGACTCCTTCGAAGATGTGCCAAGGAGATCTCGCTGCCACTTACCAGGATCTATAACAACTGCCTCTCAGCAAAAGAATGGACACATATATGGAAAACCAGTAATGTTATTCCAATACATAAAAAAGGAAGCAAGTCGGAAGTTCAAAATTATCGACCTGTGTCTTTGCTGTCATCAGTGAGCAAAGTCCTGGAAAAGATAATATCGTCCCGTATATCGGATCACCTAAAACGGAATCACCTCTTGTGCTCACGTCCCAATTTGGATTCCGGAAACAACGTTCAGCTGCAGACCTTCACTTACTCATGTCATCAGACTGGAGCCGCGCCCTAGATACGGGTCGCCATACTGCCATTATTGCTCTAGACATTGAAGGAGCATTTGATAAAGTGTGGCATAGAGGGCTACTAGAGAAAATCAAAGCACTTGCAGTGGGAGGAGATGTGCTAGCACTACTACAAAGCTACCTCAGTGACAGACACCTCAAAGTAGTCTTGAATGGCAAAGAATCGCCTCTCTACCACATCGAAGCAGGAGTACCACAAGGCAGTGTCTTAGGACCAATGATGTGGAACATTTTCATAAATGATCTTCTCCATCTCATTCCAGAAGCCCGCGCTTTTGCGGATGACGGCACGATAGCTGTCACCTACAATTCAGGAGAAGAAAATGCAACTGAATTACATGTTAACTCTGTAATGAAGGACATTGCAGCTTGGGGTGTTAAGTGGAAAGTTAAGTTTGCTCCCCAAAAAACACAGTTTATGGTGGTGTCAAGATCCAGCAGCCAGTTAAAAGTAAAATTTAATGGAAAAACGCTGCAACAACAAAATGAAATTGAGATCCTTGGCATCACATACGACAAGAAACTAACTTTCAAGACACACATTGAAGAAATAGCCAGGAAAGCATCCAGGAAATTAACTTCACTAAGAAGAATTGCTTGGCTATTGGATGGTAAAGGAACTGACATATTATACAAAGCACAAATCAGATCCTGTATGGCAGCTACTCCTCTCTTCTGCTTGGGTGGAGGGAGAGGAGAGCTGCTAGTACCATCTTCACCTTTGGACAGAGTCCAATGACAGAACAAAAGCGGCTTTTTGATGGCCACGGATTTCATTTTCAAAAACCCAAAACTGGACAGTCTGCAACACGCGAAGAGATGTGGCACAGGCCTTTCAAACAATGTTCAAGATCCAGGAAGCCTGCATGTGCCTCATCTTCATCGCACTCCCTGAGACCTTCCAATGCGGCAGGCCAGAACGAACCACTAGCATCGTGGAACCACAAGTTCCAGCAGCATTAGAAGAACCAAGTGTGTTATACATCTCAACTCCACCAGAGACAAATTCTTATTTTCTTATCCCGAAATATTCTCTCCAAATTGTGGAATCACATTCATCATCAGTGAATATAAATTTAGCCTACCTTCTCAACCTTCCCTCACTACAAAGATTTCACCTTCGCAGTGTAATACTTTGGTTAAAATCATTAACAGTGATCTTTATGCTTTATATGTAAAATATAAAAACTGGTCTAGCGCCCATTTTAGACTAGTCCCAACGCAGCTAGCTACTACTTCTTTAGCCTGTAAATATAAATACTTCATTGTATGTATCTACCATGTAATTATAAATAAAGGTGTAAAAAAAAAAAAAAAAAAAAAAAAAAAAGAGAGAGAGAGAGAGAGAGACAAACAGAGACAGAAAGAGCAAGCATCCTTCTCCCCCAACACCCCCATACTCTCAATTACAGGCAAGCAAGTGAGAAACACATAACACTCTTCCTCCTCCATCACTAACTTACGAGCTCATGTTCCAAAGTTAACAAAGTAGAAGGACTAACTTCGCGTCAGCGCTGTGTTCCGACTCCCAAGGAACCGTCTGTAGTGAATATTTCAATTCCCTCGGTCACTGGTCGTCTGGTCGCTGCGTCGTCCAAGAAGGGGAAACTCCGAGGTTTGGATTCCTTGCTTACTCCTCTTTATTCCTTTCGTATGTGCATGAATATATATAAATATATACTTATACACACACATATTTATGTATGAGTGTGTATATGGCGTTGTGTGTGTGTGTGTGTGTGTGTGTGTGTGCGTGTGTCTTGTACAGTGTGTGGTGTGGTGGGGTGTGTGTGTGTGTTGTGTAGTGTGTGTGGTGTGTGTGTGTGTGCGTGTGTGTTTTTTGTGTGTGTGTGAGAAGAGAGAGTGAGAGAGAGAGAGATGTAGAGAGAGAGAAAGAGAGAGTGAATGAGAGAGAGAGAAAGAGTGAATGGGAGAGAGAATGAGAGAGATAAAGAATTGGAGAGAGAGAGAGAGAGGGAGAGAGAGAGAGAGAGAGAGAGAGAAAAGGGAGGGGAGAGGGGGGGGGGGGGGGTGAGGGGGGGGGGGGGGGGAAAGTGATCAAGAGAGAGAGAGAGAGAGACGAAGGCAAGCGGACGAGACGAATGAGAGTAAGAGAGAGAGAGAGAGGTGGAGAGACACCGGGAAGAGAGGAGAAAGGATGCCACGGAGGCGACGTAGGAGGAGAGAGTGGAGAGGGGAGGGGAGAAAGAGAGAGAGAGAGAGAGAGATCTAAAGTTTGTATTTAAATTCCTCTCAAACAACAACCCCAAACCACACGATGCGCCTCATATCAAACTCGAACCTCCCTAAAGAAAGAATGCGCAAGAAGAAGAAAAAACGATCACGAACGACGATAATAAAAAAAGATAAGTGAGCTATTCATTTTCCCCAAATTACTTTCTCAAGCCACACAAACTCCAGCCTCTCCGATGAGGCAGATCCTTCCCGAGGAGAAAGATCAAGTACTTGAGATTCGTGGCAGGCCATTCATTTCCCCCCGAAGACACGTCGCCGGAATGCCGTGGGCGGGGCCTGCTTGCGTACTTGGCCTTTGAGCGAGGACCTGATTGAGCCTGCTTGACAAATTCAAGATCGCGGGAGTAAGACTCTTTGGGTGTCGAGATTTTGGAGAGGTTGGGAGTTTTTGGGGAAAGAGGTCTGCCATGCTTGCGCTTACGTAGGGTTTTGTGATCCTTCTGGGAATCTATATGTAAGTGTTTGAGTGTTTTTATTTATTTATTTTTTTTATTATTATTATTTTTTGAGTGAATGTTTTGATGGGTTGAATGTAGAAAAAGGGTAGCAGAACACATAGATAATAATATATTATGAATGTAAAACTAACGTAAGGAATTGGTGTTGATGTTATGAACATCAAGTGGGAGCATATCAAAAAGAATTCCAAAAAAAAGGGTTGATATGAAGATAGCAGAGTGCGGCACTAGAGGATTTGCTGGAGTGTGGGTGGTTGGAATCTTCTACCTATAGAAAGAGAGATTGTGGGCATGTGAGTAATGTAGGTCAGGGAGGATCAGTGTTTTTTTGTTTTTTTTTATCAGGTTTTGGAAAACATAGATTTTGTGTTGACAAAGGTCGTGATTTTATCATGTAGATATGGACACTGACTCTTTGTTACATACATATGTATACACACACACACACACACACACACAGACTCACACACACACACAAAACATCACACACACACACACACACACACACACACAGACTCACACACACACACAAACCTAACACCAAACACACACACACAACAAAAAACCACGACACACATATATATATATATAATAAATCAATATATATAATATATATATATAAAGTATATATTATTGAGTTATGTTATGCTATATATGATATATTTTATATATAGTATACATAGTCTTAGTGTGTAAGTTATAATTATTATATTGATATATATATTAATATTAGTTGATATAGATAATGATAGTTGTATATATATGGATAATATTGAGATATGGTATAGTGATAGGTTTTTTGTTATAATATATAGCGCTAATAATATTTATATTTATTGATATATATATATATTTTTTTTTTTTTTTTTTTTTTTTTTTTTATAAATATAAATTTATGTATATGTATATACATATATATAGCTAATCTATAATATATAGTAGTTAGAGTATAGTGGATATATATATATACGATATATATGATGATATATCATGGTATGATAGAAATATTAATTATATGTATTGTGAATTTTATATGTATATATATTAGATTGAAATATTTATATATTTTGTTATATAATAATATATATATATATATATATATATTGATATATATATATATGTATATTATAAATATACCTATGTATATTTACATATATTAGAGTTATATATATATTATATGTAATATATTATATATTGGGTTATATATATATATATATATACATATATTTTTCTATATATATATATATTTATATATATATATATATATATAAACATATACTATATATAAATATAAAATATATATGGTATATATATATTATATATGGATATATTTATATATATATTATATTATTTATATATATATATATATATATATATATATATATATACTATTTTGGTATATACATATATATATAAATAGACATATATATTTATAACATATATATATAATATATATATATAAAATATATATAATATATATACTATAATATACATATTACATACCTGTTAATAAATATATATATATATATATTATATATAACTATTTCAGTTATATATATATGGTTATACATATTATATAGCCTGATATAGATTTTATTAAACCATATATATACTATATTATATATATTTATATATATATTTTCATTAGCTTGTTGATAGTAATGCTGAGATTGAGATCATATATATAATATATATATATATATATATATATACTTATATATAATATATATAGTATATCTTACATATATGTTTTTTAGATATATTAATATCAATTTTGTTATACATACTCACTAGTATATATATTTATCACATATATATATATATACTATATATATGTTATCAATATATATTGACAATCTCCAATATATCCATATATACATTGCTATTACGATATATATATATATATATATATATATAAACCATATATATATATCATATTCTATATATTATATATATATATATATATATATCATTTTTACGGTACACACACACACACACACACACACACTCTCCCACACACACACACACACACTACAACCACACACATATATATTAGTGTTATATATATACCAATATAT
>NW_028234408.1:33248847-33251347 GCF_977035675.1 Penaeus japonicus
AACAGCAATTGCGACTTACTCATTTAGGACGAACAGCGATTGCTACTTACTCCTTAAGGGCGAACAGCGATTGCGACTTACTCCTTAAGGACGAACAGCGATTGCGACTTACTCCTTAAGGGCGAACAGCGATTGCGACTTACTCCTTAAGGACGAACAGCGATTGCGACTTACTCCTTAAGGACGAACAGCGATTGCGACTTACTCCTTAAGGACGAACAGCAATTGCAACTTACTCCTTAAGAACGAACAGCAATTGCGACTTACTCATTTAGGACGAACAGCGATTGTGACTTACTCCTTAAGGACGAACAGCAATTGCAACTTACTCCTTAAGGACGAACAGCGATTGTGACTTACTCCTTAAGGACGAACAGCGATTGCGACTTACTCCTTAAGGACGAACAGCAATTGCAACTTACTCCTTAAGGGCGAACAGCGATTGCTACTTACTCCTTAAGGGCGAACAGCGATTGCGACTTACTCCTTAAGGGCGAACAGCGATTGCTACTTACTCCTTAAGGACGAACAGCGATTGCGACTTACTCCTTAAGGGCGAACAGCGATTGCGACTTACTCCTTAAGGACGAACAGCGATTGCAACTTACTCATTAAGGGCGAACAGCGATTGCGACTTACTCCTTAAGGGCGAACAGCGATTGTGACTTACTCCTTAAGGACGAACAGCAATTGCAATTTACTCCTTAAGGACGAACAGCAATTGCGACTTACTCCTTAAGGGCGAACAGCGATTGTAACTTACTCCTTAAGGGCGAACACCGATTGCGACTTACTTCTTAAGGACGAACAGCGATTGCGACTTACTCCTTAAGGACGAACAGCGATTGCGACTTACTCCTTAAGGACGAACAGCGATTGTGACTTACTCCTTAAGGACGAACAGCAATTGCAACTCACTCCTTAAGGACGAACAGCAATTGCGACTTACTCCTTAAGGACGAACAGCGATTGCGACTTACTCCTTAAGGGCGAACAGCGATTGTGACTTACTCCTTAAGGGCGAACAGCAATTGCTACTTACTCCTTAAGGACGAACAGCGATTGCGACTTACTCCTTAAGGACGAACAGTGATTGCGACTTACTCATGGGCGAACAGCGATTGCGACTTACTCCTTAAGGGCGAACAGCGATTGCGACTTACTCCTTAAGGACGAACAGCGATTGCGACTTACTCCTTAAGGACGAACAGCGATTGCGACTTACTCTTTAAGGGTGAACCAGCCCCTTCTCTATAAGCACTCATTTCAATATTTCTATCTTTCCTATAAAGTCTAGACAATCAAAGGAGCAGATCAGAAGGAAGATAATGTCGCTAAAATCGGTAACATATTCAGCTAAAACCGTATAGACACAAAATTCTATAAAATAACTGAAGCATATACAAAAGAATAAAAAAGAATATGTAACCGGACCGGTGGCAAGTTATTGAGGCACCTCGCACAATGGCCAGCATCAAAAATTGCATTCCCAGAATTCATTTCCCCTTATTCCCATAGTGTGCATTATATGTGAATATATATACTCATATAAAAAAACAACAACAACATATATTAATGTGTGTGTGTATATATATATATATATATATATATATATATATATATATATATATATATATATATATATATATATGTATGTATGTATGTATGTATGTATGAATACATATGTATATAGAATCTGTTACGATCCGATATTAATTTAAGAGGACTTACGCACAATAATAAGTTACACTACTGATAGCCAATATTCAAAGTAATATTCATATTGGCATGTACCAAAAGTCAGCATCATAAACTTTTAAAGGAATGAGAATACTAATCAGATTGCTTCCGAACTTCCGGTGGTCGGACACGTGAAGAAAAGGATCAGGGAATCACTAGGAGTACTGTTTACTATCCTTGGTTCTTCGGGAATAATTATTGCCGTCCTTCCTTGCTTAAAGGACTGTACTGCTGGAGAGCTCCCTTTGTTGTCTCTTTTTTTTTATTAACTATTGACTAGCGAGGGCGATGAAGTATATTTTAAGGGGTGCCTAAGGGGATGGTATCAAAACCAGTGAAAGAGTATCTCAGATAGTCACAGCAATCCTTCCTTGCTCACAGAAATTTGTATCCATCACTCGCCGGCGATGTTAACTGCAGTTTTCGTCCCCATCATATAATTTGAAAAATGAAAGTTCTCGTAATCGAGGTAAGTTAAAGATGACACTCCGACAAAATCAGTATTTAAGTGAGAAAATGAAACAGTAGATGTTGAAAACAAGAAAAGATTGTAAATAATCGAGACAACGGTGAACACTCAATGTTTGCAGCCCAGTGAAGACCGGATATAACTATATGTTCTTTATGCAAGTAATTTTATCCAATCCGCGATATCTTATTGAATTTTGAGGGGAAGGGAGAAATGAATGATTGGAATAAAATTACTAATAATAAATCTTCTTTTGAGAAGGTTTTTTTTTTTTTTTTCACAGGATGACTT
>NW_028234408.1:33268847-33273847 GCF_977035675.1 Penaeus japonicus
GTCCCTAAATTCAGTGAGCAGGAGCCTGAGTTTATTATTATTTATTATTATTTTTTTTTATGCATTTTAAAAGAGTTGCTCAGCTACATAAGTGGCCCTAGAATAAATAGGTTTCATTAATTGACAGCATTTTCATTGGTAGAGCAAAGGAGGTATTTTCAGCTCTTGACGTGGTCCAGTCATCAAACTATGATGTAGTAAAACAGGCAATTTTAAGTGTATATAAAAAGGTGCCTAAAGCTTACCGGCAAGAATTCCGTAACAGCCGCAAAAGTGTAGGGCAAACATTTGTGGAGTTTGTAAGATGTAAGGAGATGTGCCGTAAATGGGTGGAAAGTAAGCTTTCATCTCGTGGCTATGAAGAATTATTAGAATTGTTCATACTCGAAGTGAAACATAGTATGCCCTTAAGAGTTCGTAGTCACATAGAAGAGATAGTTTTAACTACGTTATCTGAGGTCGGTATGGCTGCTGATAACTTTTCCCTGACTAATTCATAAATCAATTACAGATCAAGGGAGTCCATATTTCATCCTAACCCCTAGAGACATGTTAATCCAGGGACTGGAAAGTCAGACCGTGTTGGTGTGGCTGTGACGTCTTATGCCCAAAGTTCCTCTCTCCCTGTAAGCTATGGTGGTAAAACTCATGAGGGTAAAGCAGAAAAAATATCTTACTGTCGTTATTGTAAGAAGGTAGGACACTTACTTTCTGACTGCCTTAAATTAAATTGTAAGTGTTCAGTGAATGCTAAACCTGTATTATATGTTAGCACAAAAAGTGAACCTATGGAAATAGCTGGTTATAATTTAAAATGTGAATCTAACACCTCTATTGAGCATAAGGTAAATAATCATGAAATAAGTCATTCTTTCCTCCCCTTCCATTCCACAGGTTTATTGGTATAGATGGAACAGAGGCGTCTCTTCGCCCTGTCAATATCTTAGGGAATTCCGGTGCAGAGCTATCATTGATATCAAAGCATGATGTACCAAGTCCTTAATGCTATACCGGTGAGACAGTTCTGATGGATGGTTTTACAGGGATAGCTGGTTTACCGATCTGTAAGGTTCATCTCAAATCAGACTTAGCGAAGGGTTCGGTAAGATTACGAGTAGTTGATTACATTCCTGCTAAGGGTATATCTGTCGTAAATCGTAATGACCTTGCAGGAGGCAGAATGTGGCTTTGCCCAATAGTCACATCCTTCCCCATTAGTGAGAATAATACCAAAGAGTTAGATGAAAAGTATCCACATCTCTTCCCTGTATGTGCCATGACACGTAGCATGAGTAGAATGTCGTCAGACTTGAAGGCTTCCTCTGATATTGAGGCTGACAATTTCACAGATTTTACTTTGAAAGAATTCTTTAAGTCTACTGAGGAACCAACAGTGCCAGATAATTCTAAAGTTGTTTCTCTAATAACAAGTAAAAACAAGGGATGTACTTATTGCACAACAAAAAAATTACCCAGATTTGGCTAAGTTCTTTGATAATGTAGTTGATGAAGAAGATATTGATAATTCCGATATTTAAATGTTCCTGCAGATGAAATTTGGAACAATGTCCATCAGATAGTTGTTCCAAAATCACTGTGCCCTGATATACTTTCCATTGCTCATAACCTATGTGCCCATATACTGTAGAAGTAACGACATATCATAAAGTTTTGGCTCATTTATATTGGCCCAGACTTTTAAGAGATGTCTGCTTTGCTCAGGTGTCTTCTCCACTTACTGATTTGCTCAGTACTATGAAAGTTTTCAAGTGGTCGACAGAGTGTCAAGCATTTGAACAATTGAAAACCATTTAGTATCCATGTGGATGCTAGTGATGCAGGTATTGGGGCAGTGCTGCTCCAATGCAGCTCAAGTGAATTGTTCCAACTAGTGTGCTATTATTCATTTAAATTTATACTTTATCAAAAATCATACACCACTGTTAAAAAGGAGGCTTTCCCCTGCAAAGGAACCGCCTTGCCATGGCGCGGGGGCTTCAACTGTCTTGCGAGTGTCATCACCCCTGTGGCTTCTGAGCACAGCCTCAGTGCACAGCTTCCCATTGTTGGTCTCCATGGTGGGTGGGGGCGTGGGAGGATGAATTGAAGCACACTTGCATGGCAACACAAAAAAAAAAAACAAAAAAACTCTGACTGACAATCCTGTTGACGAACTCGGCACGAAGTTGACCAAGGCTGTCACCTTGGAGCCGTTCAAGGTCCTCGGTGACCAAAGTAAAAGAATCGGTGAGGCTCTGGCGTCGGTTCAAGAACCTCAGGCTGGACCCTCAAAACCAGCCCCTGGCTTTGACAAGTATCTGTCGTCGGTTCAGACGACGAGTCAAAACAATAATGGAAGCCAGGTAAGCCCCTCCAACCCTGCTGGCCCCACTGCCAAATCCCCGGCGTCGGTTTGGAGGACAAGCAACAAGCGGCTTCGGCCGGCTACGGACTCGAAAGGCGAGTCTGTAGCCCCAAGTCTGTTCCCCCTAAACCGGAAGGATTCACCAACGCTTACCAGATGGTACAGGCTCTGGAAAACCAGAGACAGTGCCGCCTGACGATTACAATAACCAGAGACAATGGCATGATAATCGTACCAAGCCACTCTCACCTTCCTCCAGGAGACAGACAAGCTCCTGGATGGGCGGAAGGTGAGCCTGTCGGCTTTGACTCCCGAAGAGAGGAAGTCCAAGATGGTGCTTCTTGGCTTCTCTCTGATGTATGACCTTGAGGTCATCATGTCAAATCCCAAGGTGGTGAGAGCTTCCCGACTTTCCAAAAGGAAGCACCCAACCAAGCAAGTCCTAGTCACTTTGAAGGGAGCCCCAGTTGTGTCCTTAGATCTTAACAATTGGGGCTCCTACAGCCTCAGAACATACATTCCTGACCCGCTCCACTGCTTCACATGCCAGAAGTACTGGCACCACCAGGCCACTTGCTCTGCAAAGCCAAAGTGTGGTGTCTGTAGTCAGGCACATAGTATAGAAGTGTGCCTCAAAAGCAAAGAAGGAGGGCAAGTAGGACACCAACTATCCTAACTATCACAAAAAGCACCACACCTGGATCCTTGGCTGTTCCGTAAGGAAGGAAGAGGCTTTGTTCCCGCTCCTCCAGGCACTTATGTCTGGGGGGCAGAGCAAAGGGGTAAGGGCTCCCCCCCCCTCCTCCTAACAGGAAAGACGCATCGTCCAAAGGGAAACCACTGCCGGAAACCTCCAACACAAAGGAGTTTCCATCTCTGGTGTAAGTTCCAAGATGGAAACAGACCCGGAAGGGGTCTGGGAACACCACAAAGTCTAACCCAAGAGCAGAGAGACCAACTCTGTTTACAGAGGGCTTGATGCTCCTGCTGACGACAGTCGTTACAGCAGTTGCGACAGCTTCGGGAAGGACTAGTGAGGAGACGGAGAAGGCAGTCAAGGTCTCTACACCTACTCCAACTCAAGGCGAGACTTCTCTCCCCACAAACCCCCAGGACGAGACTTGTCTCCCCACCCAACCTGCAGCCAAGACCCAAACCCCAAAGGGTGAGGAAGCCACGACCATCCAGAATGAAGGTCAAGGCGACCAAGGGTTCTCCACCTCCCAGGAGACCCAGCCCTACTACTGGCTCGACCTGTCTTGACAACAGTGACGAGTCGAGTGAGGAAATGCTCTGAAATGTGCCTCAGAACCAGTGATTTCTCACTTAACAATAATGTGGATATACTCGAGGCCAGACAAGTAAATGCCATAGACAAGGCAGCCTGAGAGACCAGCCCCAAAACTTGTCAATGGTCCTGGTGTTTCTAAGATGCCTGGTACCATAATGATGAGATTAAGGTGGTCAACCACAAAATCAATATGTGCAGAAGACACTTCTGCAGGCAGAGAACCCCTGAGAACCATGCTCTTTTGAGAGAAGCTCTAAGGGATGCTCAAGAAACTGCTATGAGAGTAAAGCAGGAAAAGTGGCTGGAGTGGTGTGAGTCCTTTAGCCACCAAACTTCCCTTTCAGAGCTGTGGAACCGTATTAGATGGGCCACAAATCGCTTAGCCCCCAGAAAGACCCACCATGACCTGCAGTTAGAGGCGGAGAGACTAGCACTCGAATTCTCTGCCAGAATAAGTAGTGTCAGCCTACCAGCAGAGCTGAGGACATGCCAAGAGGAATTGCTTCCAGGCAGGCATGCCTTCATCAGAGAAAAGGGGTTGAGCCTGATGACGCAGATGCCATGTCCTCTCTGAGGAAATTACAGCGGACGTATAGGACTAGTTCCCGGTCAGCCCTGGGTTGTGATGGGATCTCCTACCCCATCATTTCCCACCTAGGACATGAAGGTGAGAGCTGACATAGTTCCCATCCCTAAATGAAAGGAACTAGGACAGTACCATCCCATCTCTCTACTCAGCTGTCTGGGAAAAAAGGCAGAGAGAATGGAACTGAATAGTCTCCAATGGAAGTTGGGACCTTCACATGTACACCTTCATGGGTTCACAAGGGGTAAGAGCACTGCTCACAGCATGGCCACCTTACTGAGCACTGTCAGCAACACCAGCTCTGTCATTGTCTTCCTGAACCTGGAGAAGGCTTTTGAGCTGGCAAGCCTGCTCACCATTCATGAGATCCTAATCCACAAGGGAATCAAAGGCAGAGTACTTGCCTGGATTGGGGACACTTTCTGGAACAGAACTGCCTGAGTAAAGTTCCAAGGTCACCTTTCCAGCCATTTGCCCCTGGAGAATGGCTTTCCACAAGGGGGGGTCCTTAGCCTGGCTCTGTTTAACACCCTCAGTTAAGCATCCTCGACATCATTCGACTCCCAGCTGGGTGCAAGATCATTTCATATGCAAATGATCTTGCAATTATCTCTGCTGGGAAACGAAATGAGAACCTAAGTAGAAAGGCCCAGCATTATCTGGAGCTAATGTCTGAGAAATGCTGCAGAGTCAGGCTTATGATAGCAGCCAAATCGAAGGCAATGACTCTGAAACACGATATCCATGACCAAAGACTG
>NW_028234408.1:33281347-33286347 GCF_977035675.1 Penaeus japonicus
AATTGTTTTTCACACCCTAGTGTTGTGACTTGTGTTACCCACTTTCTTTTCTTTTTTCTTTCTATTGTGAAGTGATTGGATTTCTTTCTCGCGCCTATTCATGAGTGAATTACGAAGTGGTAAAGTGTTCAGAAACCTCAGGGAAACTACCGAAATATTCTTTGGGTTGGATACTGTACCTTCCCATTCTCCCTCCCGTCCGGTTTCCCGATCTCTGACCCCCCACACTAACCCCTCCACTGCTAATTCTGTCCCACCCTCTGACCTGACCCCCACCCGCCCCCCCTTCTCCAACATGACTTTCCAACCTCACCAAACATTCAATATCGTACAGAAATTTGATGGCTCGTCCATTCCGGTTGAAGATTTCTTGGAAAATGTTGAATCTATGATTATTCAAGGTGGAATGTCTAGAGATGACCCCTCTTTCGGCAATAAATGCGTAAACGCGGCTGAAACACGTTTGGAGCTTACCTCAGCGAAAGTACGTAACGCGATTAACGCCTTTAAAACATTGCCATCCGAATTGCGCAGTTGGAGTTATTTCCAGGATATATTTAGATCTTCGTTCAAGTCCTTGGATGTAAGTCACCATATTCAGTTCGCGAGACTTATTCAATTAAAGCCTGCTTCCTTGTCCGAAGAAGACATTCGATTCTTTATCAATCAGCTTCGGGTTCAAGTTTCAAAATGGGTTAAGAGTATTCCCCACAACCATGACTCCCACGTAAAGTCCTTGTTTAACGACCATCACGTCTCCTCTATGACGTATATGGTCAAATCTATCCTAGTTGCTTCTTTACCTACTTCTGTACAAGAACAAGTTTGGGAACCCTGTGAAGATACTGATTTACTTAAGTTACCCGGCGAATTTGCCAAGTCTATCAGAGAGAAGGCTCCCGCAGTATCTGTCAACGCAGGCATTCCCACGACTAAGGCAAACACGACCACACAAGACAACACACCCTTGCGTAACACAAACAAACACATACAACCAAACGACAAACCACAACGCAACCCTAACCCGCGGTTCCACAACCATGACACGAAAACACAACACTCAAGACAAACCTCCCCTCACAGATATAATGCGGGACATAAAACTCGCTTTCCCCCAGCATCTAACTCACCTCATGTACCAAGACGTAAACAACCTTGTGTCACGAATTGGGCACCAGACAGAGATCAGTGTTTTAATTGTTGTGCGAAAGGTCACGGTGCCGACTCATGTTATTCGACACCATACTGTCCTTATCACGGCACGCGCTCACACCCTTGGCCTCACTGCTCGGCGTTCCCTGACCAGGTGGATCAAACTTACAAATTGCTCCAGCAACGCCAAGCAAACCGCCATTTTTTAGGGAAAAGCCAAAAACACCCAGACACGGCGACACTACAAGCACAATACCGGTAACACACCACATTGTCTCAACTAGTTGCATCCCTAATGATATCACTCAACCGCCTTTGCTTCCATCTATATTGAATGACAAGCCTGCATATTTCTTCTTAGACACCGGATCTTCTTGTTCTGTGGTCTCGTTGAATACCTTGCGGAATTTTGATTTATCATTAGAATTGCAACCGAGTCAAACCACCATTTGCGGGATAACAGGAGATAAGGTATCAGCTTTAGGCAGCAAAGTCCTTAACATTTCTCTTGGTAGTGAAATTTTTGCTCACAAGTTTGTCGTTGTAGAATCTAATTTTACTCCGGGACACCTTTTGTTGGGTCATGATTTCTTATACCGTACAGGTATTTCCCTCCACCCTCAGAGTAATAGCATTACTTTTAATGGTCAGAATTACCTATTAAGAACTCCCTCTTGCCTATGGACGCATGCCGACCCATTCACACCCGCAATGGCAATCTATGAAGTCACACATGACCATAGTCACACCATGTCTACACCTCACTTTCCATCCTCTCCTCCCCACCACCCCCCTACCCCTCCCACCCGCCCTCGCTTCACCTCTCCTCTCGCTGCGCGCGCACCCGCATCACGCAAACCTTCGCGCGCAAAACACGTTGACGACTGTGCGAAATCTTGGACCGCTAATGATAATGCTCCAAAGTTTATAGCTAGTGCTACCACTACTATCCCGGCATTTCATGATCTACTGATAGACGTTTCTTGTCCTTCGGCAAATGGTACCGCTTTGATATTACCTGATAATATACGAGTAAAAGGTTGTGCAACATTACCTTCCTTGTATAATATCACTGATAATAGATGTCAGGTGCATGTATTTAATCTTACCCCGGCCCCATTGACTATTAACGCTGGTGTACCTGTAATATCTTATGAATTCACAGAATTGCCTATCTGCGAATTTGATTTACCTGTTCCCTCCCCTGTTTTTTCTGCAACATCATCTTCCCCTGATGAGCAGAGCTCTGATCATGTTCTAAAGCAAAATTTAGATTTTCATGAAGGATATGATATTTTGAATAACTTATTTAAAGAATTCCCAAGCGTACTGCCAACCAAGGACCGTCCTATCGGAAAAAAACAACATTGCTTCAACACCCTCGAGCCTGATGCTAAGCCTTCATACATACCAAGTTATAAGATCCCTCATTCAAAGCGACAGGCCTTGGAAAAGGAGGTTAAAACAATGGTAGACATGAATCTTATTCAACCAAGCAATTCACCCTGGGCCTCCCCCCTCCTCCTTGTTCCAAAGAAGGATAATACTTTCCGCCCAGTGGTCGACCATCGCAAGTTGAATAAAGTAATAGTGCCAGAACCCTTCCCAATTCCTAATCTTAGATTGTTATTGCAAGACATTGGCTCTAATAATAAGATTTTTTCAACCATTGACCTTGCTAAAGGTTTCCTGCAAGTTCCTATGGCTCCTGAAAGCGTGCCATATACGGCTTTCTCGACTCATATGGGACACTTTGAATTTTTAGTATGTCCTTTTGGCCTTCGCAATTCCCCTCTCACATTTAGCAGATTAATGTCACTTGTACTATCAGGATTAATTAATGATCAGGTCCTCGTGTATTTAGATGATATTTTAATTTGCTCACCCTCCCTCTCTGAACACAAGAAGAAATTGCGCCAGGTTTTCAATAGGCTATCAACTGCAGGATTATGTATTCAACCTAGCAAATGTCAGTTCTTCAAGTCTAAGTTAGAATTCTTAGGCCATACCTTGTCATCTAAAGGTATTGCACCTAATGATTCCAAAATTAAAGCCATTGCCGACTTTCCAACACCTAAGAACCAGAAGGAATTGAAATCATTTTTAGGCCTTTCAGGTTTTTACAGGCCGTTCATTCAAGGTTACGGATCCATCGCGACACCGCTTAACCATCTCCTTAAAAAGGATACTACTTGGCAGTGGACAGATGAGGAAAAAGCCGCATTTTCAACTCTTAAATCGCGACTAATTAAGGCTCCACTCTTAGCCTTCCCCGATTTCAGTTTGCCTTTTGTCCTCACCACTGATGCCTCAAACCTCGGGCTCGGAGCAGTACTCCACCAGAAACATGGCCATTCTGGAAAAACGCAGCCCATTGCTTTTGCAAGTCGCGCCCTCAATTCAGCGGAAAAACGCTATCACACGACGGACCGTGAACTTCTCAGTATCACATGGGCCCTCCGTCATTTTCGAGAGCTAATCTTGGGATATCAGATAGAAGTGCACACTGATCATTCCCCCCTCACGTCCATATTTAAGGGTAGGGACCCTCATGGACGACGCGCCCGCGCAATTGAAATTCTTGCAGAGTTTGACGTCACCATTGTTTATTTACCCGGGAAACAAAATGTCGTTGCCGACGCGCTATCACGCGCTCCTCTCTCTGACGCTCACAACCTGCCTGAATCTAGCTCCTCGCCCACCTTTGCCTCCCGCAAGGTGAAATTCTCTGACATTGCACCGATCTTGGCAAATACTGCCGCTCCTACCGTTGAGGATCCTTCGGAGGACGAGATCCGGTCTGCACATGTTAATGATCGCCGTTCCGACTCCATTCATTCTGTTACCGCCCCGGTCTTGGCTGCCCCAGCCGTACCTCCCATGGACCCACCCACGGAGGACGAGATCCGGATAGCGCAACGTAATGATAATCTGTACGGCCCCTTAATTCAAGCTTTAGAAAGGAATGAAAGACCTCCCCCTAGCAGACATGTTCGAGTAAGTCAACTTTACCTCGATGCTAACGGTCTACTTTGCTACAAGTCTAGATATAGGACAAGAAAGCTCAAGGCATCTCGTAAGCTTGTAGTTATTCCTGAATCCCTTGAAGATCGAATCCTTCCTCTTTTCCATGAGTCGAAAGAAGCTGCACACTGTGGTAAGTACAAGGCAATTCACTTAGCTCAGCAACGCTTCTTCTTCCCACACCTCATTAGCAAAGTTGCTAAGCATGTTCAGTCTTGTAAGCAATGCCCATATTACAAAGGAAACACCAATGACCCAGCCCCTGCATTGAAATATGACATTCCAGACTTTCCTTTCCAGAAAGTCTCTTGCGACACATTGTCAGGTTTTCTGCCTTCTCGCAATGGTAATCGTTATATTTTAGTCTTCATTGATAACTTCACTCGTTTTTGTGAACTCGTCCCCGTGCCCAACAAAACAGCAAATGTTGTTGCACATGCTTTTCACGACTTCTGTCATAGACATTCAGCCCCCATGTATTTTTCAACTGATAACGGGACTGAATTTCATAACAAAGTCATGGATAAGTTATGTGATATCATGAATGTAACTCGTGTTAACATTCTCCCTTACCGCCCACAAAGTAATGGTATTACAGAAAGGCTCAATTCCTCCATCCTCTCATTAATGAGATCGCTTGTTGATGCGACATCAGACACATGGGATGAATCACTATTGACAATCCAGTCTTGTATTAATAGTACATTCCATTCTTCCTTAGGTGATACCCCACATTTTCTTTTATATGGAATGGATAAAAGACTACCCTATGACCTCTTTGATGAAAGTCAAGTTCCTTCATATAATGATAATTATGCTGAATA
>NW_028234408.1:33308847-33311347 GCF_977035675.1 Penaeus japonicus
ATGATGCCCAATTTGCTTTTCTTAAATCAAACCTGTGGAGATAATCAAAAGCAATTGGTTTTACAATCGGTTGTGTATTTACTTCTACTGGGCGGTGTTGGGACAGAACATTTCTCTGAAACACCTGCCTCCTGTTGAAGACCAAGTCCGGGCAGTGGAGAAGGTGGAAGGATCTTTGCTCTAATATAAGAGTGTTAGGTCATTATTGATTGCCCACATGATGACATTTTCTTTGTTTTGGTCATCTTCATTATATCCCCATTGGGTACAGTGGCTGCTGAAGTCCCCAATTACCAAGTAGGTCTTGTAGGATACATCGAAGTCTGATGGCCATCGGAACTCCGCATTCGGCGGTTTGTACACTGACATTATTACAAGATGATCAGTTTCCAATTTCAGGAGTTTCATTTCCCCACCCTGGATTCGTTCAGTTCTTAGAACATTTACTGTGTTCTTGATAAAAATTGCACTTTCATGGATGGTGCTAGATGTTGAGATCCCCAAACGCATTCCTGGAACTTTCGGTGGATTGTGGAGTTCTCGGTGGGATCTCTTGTATACGAAGGATGTCTGGTTCGAGTGATGCCAGCAGTTCTCCTTTGCTGGCAGAAAAACCCTCCACATTATGGGAGATGATTTTTACGTCTTTTCGGGTCATTGTGGTTTTGCATCAGTGCCTAGGGTTTATCCTTTTACCACCCTTCAACTCACACAGAATTCCACTCTGGTGTGTTATGCTAGGATTGGTTCTCCAAGTTTAGGGAACCTGGATTTGCAGGGTCACGACGTGCACGTTCCTAGCTTGACCCCGTCTTTACAATGCATTGCATTTTCTCTTTTCTTAACTTTTTAAACAATATATTCAAAATAGGGATTGGAGGGGCCAATAAACTCGCCCTGTCTATTGCTTTCTGTATCAATATATCTGCCTGTATGTTGATCTACCCATTTATCTATATATCTATCTTACCATCTATCTGCAATCAAAAAGAATATCAGTTCTCCTCCCCTAGAGATGTCATATCCGGGGCCATCATTATAACTACTTCGTCTCTTAGGCACAGATGTCGCGATTGAATGAGGAGAACATATGTTTGCGTTGAAAGAAGGTTGTTATTATAGAAGCTTATCGCGGTCACTGGTTGCATAAAGAGCTTTTCTTCTATTTCTAAAGGGAAATCAAGGTCCTTTACGAAGGGGGTTTTTCACTGTATATTTTATATCCTTGCTTTTCTTCTGTTTCTTCTTTTTCTTCTTCTACTTATTCTTCTCTCTCGTTTTCTCTCTCTCTCTCTCTCTCTCGTTATCTGTTTTTATCTCTCTGTCTCTCACGTTGTTCTCTCTCAGATGCGTCTCTCTATATTTATCTATTTATCGATCGATTTGTCTCTGTTTATTTCTCTCTCTCTCTCTCTCTCTCTCTCTCTCTCTCTCTGTTACAAAATCATAGCATGAGTTAAAAACATAGAAATATACCTGTAAAAGCGCAGCTGAAAAATAACAAAATACTTAATGCCTTTGAAGTGAGGCTAGCAAATTGCATCATCTGCGTTGCAGACGCAGAAAACGTCTTGAGAAACACCAGCATATATTGCATGATATCCCAAAGGTAATCTGCCCAATCTGGAAACTGAGATTGCCGCTTTTTCATTTCGTCTAAGACTCTAAGGTGTTTAGGGCGCGGGAATACTTTTAGATTACCCGGGGGATCTAGAGAATATTCATTCATATTAGTAATTTGGGGTACATTCACATTCATATATACATATATGAATATATATATATATATATATATATATATATATATATATGGGGGGGATATATATGTAAATATATGTATATATATATGGGGGGATATATATGTATGTATGTATATATATATATATATATATATATATATATATATATATATATATATATATACATATATAGATATATATATATATATATATATATATTATGTATATATACATATATATGTATATATATATATTATGTATATATATATATATATATATACATATATATATACACATATATACATAAACACACACACACACACACACACACACACACACATATATATATATGTATATATACATAAATATCTGTGAATGTCTAGAGTGAATGTCTAGTAATACCATCTATCATAGTGATTTGCAAGTATACAATACACAGTGAAAACATTTGAGGATGTCTGAATATATTCCTATATAAAATCATACCATCCAAGCAAACCAACAGAAAATGAGTCAAACATCGCTTACACGTTACCCATAGATGCCACGTCATTGCCAGTGCCGATTCTGGTCAGAATAAAATCAATTCCTAGTTCGTGAGTATATTATACTATAGAATCACATATGTCAGGTTTTCAGTGTTCATAAATCTAATCACGCAACCACACTGAGTATCAGTCAGGAAAATTATTCCTAATGAAAGCCCATTCCCTAACGGCCAAGGTCACACATTTGATCAGGGTTGTTTTGGAGCAGAGGGT
>NW_028234408.1:33321347-33323847 GCF_977035675.1 Penaeus japonicus
CGTAAGTGGGTTAACCTTTGGTGATTTTTTTTTTTTTTTTTTTTCTAGATTAATAGCACCTTGGTTTTCAACTCCTAAATCTACTGACTTATCCTTAAATCCAAATAGATCAAACATAATTTGCCATATACTCAGCTTCACATGATGGAAGTGGATCTGTCTGTTGCTTTTGGCTCTTCCATGATATTAATGGTCTAAACTTATGTAGTTGAAAACAATATCCTATTATGCTTTTCCTATCTTCAGATGATCCCCAGTCTGAATCACAAAATTCCATTAGTTTCATTTGTTCATCTTACTTATCAAACCTTAGACCATAATCTAAAGTGCCCTTTAAGTACTTAAGAACATGTTTAGCTGCATTCAAATGGGCTTTTGTTGGTTTTGATATATATATTGTGAAAGCTTGGTAACTACATAGCATATGTCTGGTCTGGTACCTGTCATAATATATATAAAGCCACCAACTATCTGTAAAGAATTGCATCAGCCAATACATCTGATTCCATAGTAGAAGTGTTAACAATACTTGGATCACATGGTGTGTTTCTTGCATGACAATCTGACATTCTAAATCTGTCCAAAATCTTTTCCAAATATTTAGTTTGATTCACTTCAATGTAATCTTTGCCTGTAACAAATGACATACCTAGAAACCATTTTAGTTTCCCTAAATCAGTCACCCTGAAATTTTCACAAAGAGATTGTTTAAACATTCATCAGTGACATCTATCCATATGAGAATAATGGTACTTTCATAGCCGTCATGTTTCAGATATAAACAATGATCAGTTTGTGATTGTTCAAATCCCTCTGAAAGAAAAAACTTATGTATCAGATTAATCCACTATCTTCCACTTTGTTTCAAACCATAAAGTGACTTCTTCAGCTTACAATATAGGACATTTCCATCACTATTCTTTTTTCTGTAGCCTTCAGGTTGTTCCACATATATTTCATGATCAATATCCGCATTCAAATAAGCTGTCTTGATGTCCATTTGATGTAATATCAAGTTCTTTTGTACAGCTACATCCAGTAAAGTGCGGAGTGTAGACATTCTTGCTGTTGGCGCAAAAGTCTCTTCATAGTCGATATCCTTTACCTGTGAATATCCCTTGGCAACATATCTTGCTTTGAATTTTTCTTTGCCGTTAGGTCCAGGTTTCACTTGATAAACCCATCTTCCACCCACTGCTGTGTGATTCTTGGGTAGTGAAGTGAGTTCACAGGTGTTGTCCTGTAGTGAAGCAATCTCCTCATCCATGGCTTTCTTCCATTGATGTCCCTCTGGAGGTGTTATAGCTTCTTCGTAGGTGACTGGTATTGAGTCATGTGACATTCGATAGTAGTGATGTATAAAGTATAGCATGTGTCACACTGGAGATACTGTCGTCCAGTTCATCTGTATACATAGCCATCTACCCTCGAGGGTTTATTTCTTTCTCTGGACGGATATCTTCTTTATGTATCTTCATCCACTGGTATCTCCTCTCGGTCTTTAGCTGGACACTTCCTGTCTCCATCAGCGCCAGCTGGTGTCTCACCTTGGGCCACTTGAAGTGTATTTTGCTGGAGCCTCGTCTCCACCAAAATGTAGTCGTCACTCAAAATTTGCTCGGTACTTGGGGATTCTGTCTGACAAGATGAGTTCTCCACAAATTTAACTATTCTTACTTTTCTTATAGTCTGAGTATCTGGAAAGTATATCAAGTAGGCTGGACTTTGATCATCATAGCCCACAAATACTCCCTCCTTACTCCTTGGATCTAATGTCTTACTCTCTTGTTCATATGCAAAACATCTTGTTCCAAAAGACATTCATTTTGCTTATGTTTGGCCGTCTTCCAGTAAGCATTTCTAATGGGGTCTTTTGAGTCCTGGAGTTATAGCATCTATTCCTGATGTAACAGGCAGTCTTCACAGCATAACTCCCCATATCCTTAGGTAAATTTGATTCAATCAGCAAACAGCGGGCCATGTCAAATATTGACCTGCGTGGTCTTTCAACTGTGCCGTTCTGATGTGGTGAATAGGGTGCAGAGAACTCTTGTTTAATTTTCTTCTCTGTAAGAGTGTTCTGAACTCATTGTTCGTAAACTCTGTTCCGTGGTCACATCTTAGGCGTTTGATATTCCCATATGGTGCTGTTTCTGCAAGATATCTTTTCATAGCTGTCACTGTATCACTCTTACTTTTAATTAGGTAAATTCTAAGAGCTCCAGAGTAGTCATCAATAAAGGAGATGCTGTACCTGTAACCTCCTCGTGCTGGTGGGTTTACAGGACCAACTACATCATAATGTTGAGCCTTTTAGTCAGGCTGTCTACTCCTATACTGTGTCATCTTACCAAGTGTACATGTGGTGCAGTTGGACTGATCTTTCCTAATTATATGCATTCCGTCAACAGTTGCTTCAAGTTTTAGCACATCAGTCACATTGTAATGGCCTAGGATTTTATACCACTCCTCTAGGGTGTGCTTTGCTTCCCCTACATGG
>NW_028234408.1:33336347-33338847 GCF_977035675.1 Penaeus japonicus
TGAGTGAGATCCTCTAAGTTGGGCTTTATGTTGATTGTTAGAGCACAACGCAAGTCATGCTGGGGATCCAAGCGGTTCCTTGCTTTAGTCTTGATCGTAACAAGGCTTGAAAACCCTTGTTCACAGAGATATGTTGTTGGAAAAGGGAGAAGAGCTTTTTCAGCCTCCCGAGTCAGAATGGGCTTATCCTTGAGTTGGGTCCAAAATTTTGAATACTGGAGGTTTTCAAAGTGTTGTTTCTGCACTTGATTTTCCTGGAGGTCTATAAGTTCCTCTTGAAACCCTGGGATATCCTCACCAACTTCACTGACGTTCACACTGAAAACATTCCTGATCCAGCTATGCTTCTTGAGGTCGACATTTTCTGGAAAATACCTGTCCATTTCTTCTTGAAGGTTCTTCAGATGATCTTCAAAAATATTTTTGATGTCAACAAGGGATATTTCTGATGAATCTTCCAGCACAGCACTTAGTTCTGGAAAGGCTGCAGTTTTTCCTCTGGCCAACTTTTCTCTCCAAAGAGCATTTTTTTTCTTGAATGAGACAATTTTTTTCACCAATGTCCACTATCGTATGATTTCGGCCCTGCATGTCTGAATTCAGTTCATTCAGGTGCATGAAGATGTCGCCCAAATAAGCAAGCTTTGCCAGCCAAGCAACGTTTTTAAAGCAGTCTGCAAGTGCATGCTTTTTCTCACGCAGAAATATTTCAATTTCAGTTTTTAGTTCAATAACTCTTCCAAGAATCTTTCCCCGAGATAGCCAACGGACATCAGAGTGGAACAGCAAGTCTTGGTGATGTGATCCCATCTCTTCACACATTTTATGGAAAATACGTGAGTTTAAAGCCCTAGCCTTGACAAAATTCACAATTTGGATGGCATCATTTAAAACTGCATGGAGGTCTGGTTGCAAGCGATGAGAAGCAAGGTTTTCTCGATGTAAAAAACAGTGAATTATTATGACATCAGGGTTTTCTGCTTTAATGCGAGTAACAAAACCCAGACGACATCCCATCATTGATAGAGCTCCATCGGTGCACACTGCCAAACAATTCAACCAGTTTAGATCATGTTTCTTTAAAAAATTGTTCATCATATTAAAGATGTCTTCTCCAGTGGTGGTAGTTGACAGGGCATTACAGATGAGAAATTCTTCCTGAATGTCATCTTCTCCCTTGTACCTTACAGAAACCATCAGTTGAGGGTTACCTGCAATATCCACAGACTCATCCGTCTGCAAAGAAAATGTTCCTGCTTTTTTCAGTGCCACAATCAGTTGAGCCAAAATATCTTCTGAAATGAGATCAATTCTACGTTTAATGCTATTGTCGGAAAGTGGTACCGATTCAACCTTCTTGGCAATATCTGCTCCACCAATAGTCTTTACCATTGCCACTGCTGCTGCTTTACCAGCTCCTCTCCAATGTTATGAGGCTTTTTGCATCTTGCAATTATCCATGCCACTTCAAAGGACGCCAAAGAAGCTTTCTCGAGGGGATAAAAGGGGTGGGGGGGGGGGGGGGGGGGGGGGGGGGGGGGCCAGAGAAAAAGCCGTACTCGAGGGAGCATCAATCCGACTTCGTTTTGTTTGTTCTTCCTTGTCCTTCCAGTAACTCAGTGGTTTATTTATTTTCAACAAACTTTGGATGAACTGATTGCAGATGACGGGGTTGTCTTCAATTTATTTTCCTTCATAAGATACACCTGTCATTGGCGAGACTTGCAGGCACTGAACACACTGGGGTCGGACGTTCCCAGATCGTTCTCTCATCTCAGTGAAGCCATATTTCAAGAACTCAGGCTTATACTCCAATTGTGTTTTGCGTTGGGCCATTTTTAGAGTTCAGACCTGGAAAGAAGAAAACAATAAATCAATTTGTTAATTACAAGTTTTTAATATAAAGATGAATAATACATCGATACAATATGTAGCCTACACCACATTATTTACTGTTATAACAACTAGAGATTATAATAAAGGAGAAGAGATCCCACAATGACTGGGAATCAAGTGACGATAAAATTAAAATACAACAAATCGATAAATAATCGTATGTAACGTAATGTAATATCATAATTATGTTTTTTTCGGAGACCGTCCGCGACCCTCAGAAAAACCCTCGTGACCTTTATTTGGGTCGCGACCATGGGTTTGGGAAACACTGCATTATGGCATGACGGATGTCCTTTTATCACCCTTTTATTTGCATTTGTCTTATCTGCTCAGTTTTAAGATAGAATATTATGTTTATTCTTGTTTTTATCTTATGCGTTCATTTTTTTTCTTTTTTATTCTAATATTCCTATTTCATAATCTCTAAGCTTTCTGGTAACCAAATTCGAATCAGCCAATGAGAAAACAGATAAATCACAGTTCAGTGACCCTAACCAATCAGAATGCTCTTTTACACAAACGCCTAAATGACCCTTAATTAAACATCTTGAAATGAGCTGGCATGATGTGAGAGAGGTCAGAGAGACACATACACACTTGCTAA
>NW_028234408.1:33356347-33358847 GCF_977035675.1 Penaeus japonicus
AAATTACTAAATGATGGGCACTTATTATATTGGCGAGGTAAACCCTTGGATAGCAAACAAGAATCAGGAGTAGGTTTCTCAGTTCACAAGCGACTTGAAAAGAATGTTAGGGAATTCTACAGTGTGAGCGAAAGAGTGGTTTCTGTAATACTGAAACTAAACAACAGATATAGCCTAAAAAATATCCAAGTGTATGCTCCTACCAGCAGTCATAGTGATGAGGAGATAGAGAGCTTCTATGAAGATGTGCAAGCAGCTACCGATAGAGCAAAAACCCATTTTACCGTAATTATGGGAGATTTTAATGCCAAGATAGGAATAAGGGAAGATGGAGAAATATCGGTTGGGAAACATGGAATAGGCACCAGAAATGACAGAGGGCAAAGGCTGATAGAATTCGCCGAAGCTCGATCCCTTAAAATTATGAATACATTCTTCGAAAAGAGACCCGGGAGGAAATGGACATGGAAATCACCATCCGGCATTAAAAACGAAATTGACTTCATAATCACCAATAGGCGTGACATGGTACAAGACGTAACCGTTACCAATAAAGTAAATGTCGGTAGCGACCATAGACTGGTCAGGAGTAGAGTTAAGTTACAGCTAAGAAGGGAATGAAACAAGCTCATACAGAAGCCTCTCGTTAATCTAATCAACATTAAGAATAGGGCGACGGAATTCAATATCAACATCCGAAACAAATACTCAGCTCTCGAAGAAGATCTTGACATAAGCCAAATGAACGACCAATTCAATGAGATATTAACGGAAGCTGCACTTGAAATAGGGGGTAAAGACGAAAAAGAAAGGTTCAGTAAGCTTTCGGTAGAGACAAAAGAGCTTATGAAACAGCGTAGGGACATGAAAATAACATCAATCAGAGACAAGATAGAATCAACAGAGCTGACTAAGACGATAAACAAGAAGAAGAAAGAGGATGTACGCAAATTTAACATACGAAAAATAAACGAAGCTCTGCTTGCCGGCACCAGCCTTAAGGCAACAAAGAGGAGGCTCGGAATAGGGAAAAACCAAATGTATGCAGTAAAGAAACCCAACGGAGAGGCGACATACAATAAAAATGAAATTACCAAAATAATAGACTTCTATTGCAACCTATACCACTCAAACGCCCAACCACATACGGAGACAAACACAACAATTAGAGATGTTCCAAACATCACGGTAGATGAAGTAAATAGGGCGCTAAAAAGCATGAAAAGAGGAAAAACACCAGGAGAAGACGGCATTAGTGTGGATCTTATTCAAGATGCAGGAGAGATTGCAGCAGTAAAACTGGCCAATTTTTTTAACAGATGTCTAGACGTCGGTAAAATTCCGAAGGCCTGGAAAAACGCAATAATAATTCTAATACACAAAAAGGGAAACACAAAATACTTCAAGAATTGCCGACCTATAAGCCTCCTCTCAGTAATCTATAAACTGTTCACAAAAATCATCACAGCCCGTACCACCGATACATTAGATTCAAAACAACCCAGGGAACAGGCAGGGTTCCGCAGTGGATTCTCAACTACAGACCATATCCACACACTAGCTCAAATAAGGGAGAAAACAAACGAATATAGGAAGCCCCTGTGTATGGCATTCGTAGATTATGAAAAGGCATTCGACTCAGTACAGATATCTGCAGTACTGGATGCAATTCGTAAACAAGGAGTAGAGGAAATATACTACAGATTATTAGAGGATATATATAGAGATGGTACAGCGACCATCCAAATCCACGCAGAAACCAACAAAATACCAATAAAAAAAGGGTGTTACGCAGGGCGACACCATCTCACCGAAGCTGTTTACAGCCTGCTTGGAGGAAGTATTCAAGAAGTTAGATTGGAAAGAGAGAGGGATTAAAATAGGGAATGAGCACTTAAGCAATCTAAGATTTGCAGATGATATTGTTCTTTTCGGTGAGTCAGCAGATGAACTACTACAATTAATAAGCGATTTAAATAAGGAAAGTCTGAAGATTGGCCTTAAAATGAACATGAAAAAGACTAAAGTCATGTTCAACAGTCGAACCCCAGTTAAGCAAATACAAATACAGGGCGAAGTACTAGAAGCAGTGAGCAAGTATGTATACCTAGGGCAACTCATTCAGTCGAGTACTTCCTGCGAAGCCGAGATAAAACGGCGAATCAGGCTAGGTTGGAGTTCCTTCGGTAAACATAGTAATATATTACGAAGTCGTCTGCCACTATGTCTAAAGAGAAAGATTTTTGACCAAAGCGTACTCCCCGTCATGTCATATGGATCAGAGACATGGACTACGACCAAGGCACTCGAGATGAAATTAGTAAGCGCCTAAAGAGGAATGGAAAGGCTTATGCTAGGAGTTAGCTTAAGAGACAAGAAAAGGGCCACATGGATCAGGTAGCAAACAAAAGTAGAGGATATACTCAAGAGCATCAAGAAGAAAAAGTGGCAGTGGGTTGGACACATATATCGGAGACAGGACAACAGGTGGACAAAGAGA
>NW_028234408.1:33361347-33363847 GCF_977035675.1 Penaeus japonicus
AGTACTATTTTCGTAATGCAAAATAACACTCTACTTAATTGCAACATCAAACTGAAGTAAGATGGGTCTTGCAGACGAAATCCAGAGGCTAAATACACAAATAAGTGAGGATGACAAGAAAATTTTGGCGATGTAAACAGTGGCAACTGCAGAAGACGATAGGTTTATCTCTGGCTCATTAAAGAATAATTAACAAATGAAATAGCTTTGATTGTTAAAACCGCATACGAACATTAAGATTACGATAATTGGATTAATCGAAAGCAATGACAGCAAAGCAAAAGGAAGATGAACAAAACGCAAGAAAAAAATCAACACCTTAAGAGTGATTTAGAATAAAAACTTTAACATTCGTAAACTAAAAGACAGTGGTGAATCTAGCGGTTACGGAAAATAACTTATCTACCTGGCTTTGCGCTACTTTGTGAGGGCGGTACACAAGTCTAGCGGGCGGTACCAAATTTAGGGGTAACTCTTTTAAATGGTCACTGCAGCAGGACTTATTTTAATCTGTCTTCCAGTTTGAAGAGCTTGGCGATTAGGCTAATATTAGGAGGTGAATCCGGAAGTATAGTGAATGATTTGTCGATATAATCAGCTTTAATGAGTATACCTATGCTCCATCTCTTTTCAGGATGTGCCAGTAGATTTCCCGTCCATTGTTAAATGTTAAGGAACATTGCTTTGTGCAGGAAAAACAGAAGGAAAGAAAAAATTCCTGTCTTGTTGTACATGCGTATTGGAGTAAGAATATATATTTTCTGTAAACTGAACTCATCCTTCTGAAAAAAAAGAGTAAAAACGATGATGAAAATGCAGAATTCTATTGCTGAAGTTGAAACTCACTTTACTGGTGTCAACTTCCTCACCACGCCTTGTGATTTCCGCATCTTAGTCCCCCTGTGGTTAGGATGTACGCTTGGAATCTCAACTGCCCCGACTTTCTCCATAATGCCTGAACATTTACAGGCAAATGTAGTTTTAACTTCTGAATCCGAATCTGTAATCAGAATTTCAAGAATTTAAAATTTTGATCCCCCGCCGAGTTATCAGTCATCCTTTATCAGAAAATGAAATTTGTCCAAAATGCATGAAAATTCACATGTATTTTTGAATGTTAGTCACATTTTTTATTTTTCATTTTTTTTATTCTTTTTAGATTTTGATAACAAATTCAAATCAATATTTACTCAATTATGCTGACTCGGACTCAAGAGCAAAAAGCTGCATTCGTCTGTGGATTTTCATTAATTTCGGACAATTTCGTTTTTCTGATAAAAATCAGTGATAACTCGACGGGAGATCAAGATTAAGAAATTCTGATAACAAAATTGAATTCAAAAGCTTGAACTGCATTTGTCTGTGAGTTTTCATGTGTTTTGGACAATTTTAATTTTCTGATAAGAAATCACGATAACTCGGCGGAGGATCAAGATTTCGATCTTTTTTTCGGGTTTGAGCTCAGACGGCAATTCTGCGTCGAATGAGTCCCATGCCATTAACCTTAGAAGTCATTTTCAAGTTTCGACAATTTCTAACCTTGCCGAGCCGCGCGGCTCCCTGCCGAGCGCAGGCCAATTTTTCTATATATGGTGTATTTTAATTAGAGGATTAATATATCTTTGACCGAACTTGATTGCGACTGACCGACAAAAGGTATGGTCGAAAAAAAACTTATTTTCGCGATTCTGACCGGCTGGTTATTTTTTACCCTTTTTGAATTCAGTTTTTCTTTGCGGTTCTTTTTATGTATAATACATGGGTACTAATCCAAATTTCAAAATTCAAGTACGTACAACCTGCCTGTGGTATGTCGTGCAGAAATGGAACATGATTATTGTCTGCAACTGTACACACACACACACACACACACACACACACACACACACACACACATACACACATGTATATATATATATATATATATATATATATATATATATATATATATATATATAATATATATATATATATATATATATATATATATATATTCATATATATATATATATATTTATATATATATATGTATATGTATGTATGTATATGCACATATATATGCACATGTGCATATGTTTGTGTATATGTACATATATATATATATATATATATATATATATATACATACATATATATATAAATAAATATATGTACATAAATTTATATATGTATGATCATATATATATATATATATATATATATATATATATATATATATATATATATATATATATATATGTATGTGTGTATATACACATACATATGCACATGTGCATATGTTTGTGTATATGTACATATATATATATATATATATATATATATATATATATACATATATATATATATATATAGATGTATATATATACATATATATATAAATATATATATATACATATATATATATATATATACATATATATATATATACATATATATATATATACATATATATATATATATATATATATATATATATATATATAGAGAGAGAGAGAGAGAG
>NW_028234408.1:33386347-33388847 GCF_977035675.1 Penaeus japonicus
AAAAAACAGCATAACAAGAAATACAATGATGATAAAGGATATAGAGACCACATGTCTAATATTCAAATAGTCAGCCACCCTTCATAATGATATCACCAATAAGTATTTGGAAAACAAATCTAGAAAATACATTCATCCAATGACTGATTGTAAGCCCATGACAGGAGCAACCCTAAGAATTATCCGATAGCCTCTATCTGGGGAAAGCGGAAGTACAGGCAAGCGAAAAGGATATGCGATCATTAAAGAAAGATGTGCGTGGCCTTGTTCTCGCTCCTCTCTCTCTCTCTCTCTCTCTCTCTCTCTCTCTCTCTCTCTCTCTCTCTCTCTCTCTCTCTCTCTCTCTCTGTGTGTGTGTGTGTGTGTGTGTGTGCGCGTGCGCGTACGTAAATTACATAAATCTATTATTTGTTTCTGTTTATTTTCAAATAAATTCTAATTCTAGTAGATGTTGCTCAACGTTGGGAGTGACAGAAGTAACCTTCTTTTGCGTGTATGTGCCTGTCTTCAGCTGTCCAATCATGCACCCCGTTGCTCTCTCTCCCTCTCAAAGACATCCCTCTCCTCTAGCTCCTCAGAAATGAAATCCAGAATGATTTGGAATCGGTTGTTCCATTTTCCATCCGGTTCCTTTTGTATACAGTGCTATTTGTCATTAGTGTTATCTATATTAATAGTTGAGTAATAGCTATCACTAGTAGTTGTATTTTATACTACTATCATTCTTTTTACTATTATCCTCATCAATATCTCTGTTACTTTGTAATAAGTAGAGTCTTACACTATCATCATTTTCATTATCACCAGAAACAATACTAATAAAGACACGGATATAAGATTAAATAACTTCACAGCACAAGAGGTGTTAGGTACGCCTTTCGATTTTATAAAATCATCAGAACTAAATATGTGTGTGTGTGTTTGTGTGTGTGTGTGTTGCTGCGCCTTTCGATAATCTGGAGTCCCCGTCGTGGCGCTCATGTTCCCCCTCGTTGTGATGTTAGCATTTTTTTTCCCGCAATGGATCGCTTTCCCTCGCTTTCAGTCCGGTAGGTGTCCAACCCATCCGTGTATGACCATGGCGTTAGAAGTCCCGTTATGGCAGACGTCGCATTGTTCGCTGATCCTAGTGCTTAAACAGCGTCCTGTATTACCGTGGCAAGCGTAATCGCTACAAGGCATGCAATATACGGTGTTATCGGAACATTGTTATTGTCTGCGGGAGGTTACTTGTTCCTTGACAAATCCCCTATTTTCGTACCAAATGCTTTAGCTTCTCTATGTTATTAGCAAAGTATTTACTGACGTTATACTGAAACTATTCAGAAGTTTGTAGGAGGGACAGTGTAGGTTCCACCTCGCGGGTATTAATGGTTCATGAAGGAATCAATTCATATTTGACTTGATTCTTTAGGAAGTCTGGACTTAAGATTATTTACTGTTTATTGCCAACCCACATTGTTTTGTTGTGAGCGGAGTAGGAATGCATAAAGGCATCGCTATCCACTTGCTTTCGATTCACAGTGGAACGCAGGCCGTTGTTACCCGGAGGAATCAGAGTGTCTAGGTGTGGCAGACCTTGGTCCCCTTTCTCCGCCATATTCTCAGACCTGAGAACACGAACGCGGCGTCGGGAACCTGCAAATTATTCAAGCTCGTGCCAATACCATTTGTGCGAGTAACGAGCTACATGTCACAGACCGCAGGTAGATGATCAGCTTTTTTAATAACCACACACGCACACACACACATACACACACACACACAATGTCTTTCAGAGAGTTTCAGTTAGATTCCAAATTTGGATGATATCTTGTCGAAAAAGAATGATCACTGTTAACAATAATAATAATGATAAGACTAAGAATAGCCTATAGTAATAACTAGTGATAACAATACCAGTTATAATAATAATGGTAATGCTATAAGGAATGATACATATGTATATATATAAATATATATATATATATATATATATATATATATATATATATATGTATGTATATGTATAACTATATATATATATATATATATATATATATATATATATATATATATATATATACATACATATATATCTGGCAACGAGTAGGGGAGATGTCTGTGATAGGCCTCAAGTGTAAAATTATGTATATCCAGTGAACTGTGGCGGCACAGAATAAAGTGAAAATATCTGTTAATGTCTAGAGGGCATATACAATTGAAATAGAAATAAGAGATTACACAAGTGTTGTAGAAAATTCAAAAAGAAAGAATACCACAAAAGAGCCAGCCTTTTCAAAGGCAGTGAGATGCCAAAAAGTGCCACAATAAAAAATAAAGAAAAGAAGGAAACATGAGTTAAACCATCTATTATAGTGATTTGCAAATATAATGCAGTGTGAAAACATCTGAGGAGGTCTGAATATATTTCTAATATAAAATATCGCTTAACGCTCCCGTAGATGCCACGTTAACACCAGTGCCAAGGGTCAAAGGTGATCAACCACCATCCAACATC
>NW_028234408.1:33528847-33536347 GCF_977035675.1 Penaeus japonicus
TCTGGTGTTTTCTCTGTTCCCCAATTCTAGTTTTACTCTTATACCACTCATCCCCTTCTTTTACTCATCCCTTCACTCCACTCATTTTTATAACAGATAAAATAGGTTCCCTAATCATTCAGAGAAAATGCAAAGAAAACGTAATGAGGTATTTAGGGGTAAACTATTATAAATCTAGAATATACGTACATGCACATGTAAATATAATGTCATGTCTACAACATACCAGCCCCTTAAATGTTATATAAATAACATTTATAAACAAAATGTACTTTGGTGTAGAGCAAATTCACTATTCTTAAATCACAGCTTGATGTCATCCCTGATTCCTTCAAGACAAATAACTTTGATAATGGTCTAACTAGTTCACTAGTAGCCGTCTTTAATCTTACACTACGAACAAGGTCATCTTTCCCTTTGCATATTTTGATGACACGAGCAAGTGGCCAGCTATGCCTAGGTTGAGACAGGTCCATGATTATTACAAGATCGCCAACTTTGATGTTAGCGGTACTTTCCAACTATTTAGAACGAATTTGTAGTGATGGAAGATATTCCTCAATCTATCTTCTCCAAAGCTGATCTGCAATATACTGCACATGTCTGCACCTTATGCTATAATAATCTGTCTTACAAGTCTTAATCAGTGGAATGTTGCAGCTTGGTCTGAGTAAGAGTAAATGATTGGGAGTCAGTGGTTCTAAGTCATCGGGGTCATCTGAAATGGGTGTAAACGGTCTGTTATTAACGATAAATTCAGCCTCACAAAAGATAGTCTCAAGCTTTTCATCATCAATTAATTGGTTCTTAATTAGAATATTCATCACATTTCTGACTATTCTGATAGGCCTTTCCCAAATGCCCCCCATTGAAGCATGTGGTGGATTGAACTCTTACTTGATGTTTTTCATAAGTAACTTATTCTGAAAGATCTTTGCAAGTCAGATTCTGCCTCTTTAAGCTCCCGATGTTCTCCAACAAAATTGGTACCATTATCAGATCTTATCTTTTCAGGTACTCCTCTCCTTGACATAAATCTTACTAAACCATTAATGAAAGAGTCAGTTTCCAAAGAGTTTAACTTTTATATATGTATTGCTCTAGTTACTAAGCATGTAAAAATGCAACCATACCTCTTTTCTTTTGACCGGCTCCTTTTAACCAAAAAGGACCAAAACAGTCTATTCCAACATATTTGAAAGCAGGTTTTCCAGGTGTTAATCCATCCTCACGTATCTTTTGAGTCCTAGCTACACCTCTGTATCTGTTAGAAATAACACTTTCTGATCATTTCTTTAACTAAAGGGCGAGCTCTAGGAATCCAATACGCTTGTCTGATATTTGCCATAGTATATTCACGGTCTGAGTGTCCTGTTCATGCGACTCTTTTGCAATTAATTTGGCAATCTCATGCTGCCGTGGAACTATGACAGGATGTCTTGTCTCTTCAGAGACTGGTGCCTGATGTAACCTTCCACCGACTCTTACACGTGCTGTATCATCTAGGAATGGGTCAAGCTTGTATATTGTACTTGACTTTGGAATGCGTCCATCACCGCATCCATGCCACAGCTTTCTTCAAGCGGAACCAGCTGGAGCTCACGAGAAACTTACTGCAGCAAGAGACTTTAGTACTTTCTTAACTTCTATATCATCAACCAGAAGGTCTTTGCTTTCATCTGAATGTGGTATCCATTCTTCTGGTTTCCAAAGAAATTCCGGCCCCCTGTAGCCACCATTAGTCTCTCTTCAATTGTTCACCATGAAATCCACATGATACATCATCTGCTGGATTTTCTTTAGAAGGAATGTACCTCCATTGCTTAATATCTGTGCTTCCCTGAATGTATGACACACGATTTGCAACAAAAGTCTTAAACCTTTTGGATTTGTTCTTGATATATTGTATAACAATCATGCTATCTGTCCAAAAGGTTGATTCTCTCAAATCCAAGCCAAGTTCTTGATGCAAAGTTTCATCAATCTTCACAGTTGTAGTAGCTGCCGCTAATTCAAGTCTTGGTGTTTTTGTAGACTTCATAGGGGCAAGTCTTGACTTGCTTGCAAGGAAAGCACAGTGAATGTTTTTGTTTCTGTCAACTATCCTCAAAAACCTCACAGTGCCATAAGCTTATTCAGATGCGTCAGAGAAATTTGTGTGTGTGTGTGTGCGCGTGTGTGTGTGTGTGTATATATATATATTTATGTGTGTGTGTGTGTTTATATATATATATAAATGTGTGTGTGTGTGTGTATATATATATATAATATAAATATATATATAAATATATATATATATTTTATATATATATATATGTTATATATATATATAGAATATATATATATATTCTATATATATATATTTAAATATATATATATAAATGTGTGTGTGTGTGTATATATATATATTTGTATATATATATATTTTTATATATATATTATTATATATATATTATATGCGTTACTGCATTCTACCATCTTTCTCATATATATATATATTCTATATATATATATTTGTATATATATATATTATATTATATATATGTATATATATTATATAAATATATATATTTATACATATATATATAATATATTTTATATATATTATATTTTATATATATATATATAGTTATATATATATATAAAATATATATATATATTTATTTATATATATATTTATACATATATATGTATATATATATATTAATATATATATATGTATGTATATTTGTGTATATATGTATATATATATATTTTATATATATATATGTATATGTATATATATAAACATATATATATATATTATTATATATATAATATATATTATATATACATATATATGTATATTATATATATATTTATGTGTGTGTGTGTGTTTGTGTGTGTGTGTGTTTGTATATATATATATTTGTATATATATATATATGTGTGTGTGTGTGTGGTGTGTGTGTGTGTGTGTGGTGTGTGTGTGTGTGTATATATATATATTATATGCGTTACTGCATTCTACCATCTTTCTCATATATATATATATATCATATATATATATATTTGTATATATGATATAAATTATTATGGAATTACTACGATGTCCAGTGCTTAGAGGGACGCTAAGGCTCAGAGCCAAAATGTAATCTTAATTAATTAGATATTGCATTTACATGAACCTCGAGGAAGATATTTGATTGACTCAAATAATTAAAGGCCAATTTGGAATAATTTATGCGTAGACATTTGAGCAAGATGAACTTTCGTAGCGCAGAACTCTTCAGACAGAATGGATTTAACCGCAGGATTAAGATGATGGCGCACCAGACTGTTGGTAGAAAACTACAACGCTTGATGACTGCGGCCTTGTTTCTCTTATTGGTAATGAATACAATCCCGCTCCTACACCAGCCATGCAAATGTAAGTCTTGACGTAAATTTGTGTGTGTGTGTGTTTGTATATATATATCTTATATATATATATTTATGTGTGTGTGTGTGTATATATATATATTTATGTGTGTGTGTGTGTTTGTATATATATATGTCTGTCTGTGTTTGTGTGTGTGTGCGTATGTGTGTGTGTGTGTATATATATATATACACACACACACACACATATATATATATATAGTTATATATATATATATGTATATAAAATATATATTATATATATTATTATATATATATAAAATATATATATATAATGTATATGTATATATATTATATATTTTATATATATATTATATGCGTTACTGCATTCTACCATCTTTCTCATATATATATATATTTATATATATACATATATATATAATAATATATATATATATAAGATATAATATAAATCATTATGGAATTACTACGATGTCCAGTGCTTAGAGGGACGCTAAGGCTCAGAGCCAAAATGTAATCTGAATTAATGAAATATTGCATTTACATGAACCTCGAGGAAGATATTTGATTGACTCAAATAATTAAAGGCCAATTTGGAATAATTTATGCGTAGACATTTGAGCAAGATGAACTTTCGTAGCGCAGAACTCTTCAGACAGAATGGATTTAACCGCAGGATTAAGATGATGGCGCACCAGGCTGTTGGTAGAAAACTACAACGCTTGATGACTGCGGCTTTGTTTCTCCTATTGGTAATGAATACAATCCCGCTCCTACACCAGCCATGCAAATGTAAGTCTTGACGTAAATTTGTGTGTGTGTATGTGTATATATATATATTATATATATAATATAGAATATACGTTACTTGACTGTTAATATATTGTCATGTCTACAACATACCAGCCCTTAAATGTATATAAATAAAAATTTATAAACAAAAATGTTCTTTGGTGTAGACCTGTAAATGAGCAAATTCACTATTCTTAACTCACAGCTTGGATGTGCATCCTGATTCCTTCAAGACAAAATATCCTTTGATAATGGTCTAACTAGTTCACTAGTAAGCCCGTTCTTAATCTTTACACTAGAACAAGGTCATCTTTCCTTTGATATTTTGATGACTCGACAGTGGCCAGCGATGCCTGGTTGGTGACAGGTCCATGTTATATAAATGGATCGCCAATTTTGATGTTAGCTGTACTTTCCAACCATTTAGAACGAATTTGTAGTGATGGAAGATATTCTTTAATCTATCTTCTCCAAAGCTGATCTGCAATATACTGCACATGTCTGCACCTTTTGCTATAATAATCTGTCTTACAAGTCTTAATCAGTGGAATGTTGCAGCTTGGTCTGAGTAAGAGTAAATGATTGGGAGTCAGTGGTTCTAAGTCATCGGGGTCGTCTGAAATGGGTGTAAACGGTCTGTTATTAACGATAAAGTCAGCCTCACAAAAGATAGTCTCAAGCTTTTCATCATCAATTAATTGGTTCATAATTAGAATATTCATCACATTTCTGACTTTTCTAATAGGCCTTTCCCAAATGCCCCCCATTGAAGCATGTAGTGGATTGAGCTCCCACTTGATGTTTTTCATAAGTAACTTATTCTGAAAGATTTTTGCAAGTCAGATTCTGCCTCTTTAAACTCCCGATGTTCTCCAACAAAATTGGTACCATTACCTGATCTTATCTTTTCAGGTACTCCTCTCCTTGACATAAATCTTACTAAACCATTAATGAAAGAGTCAGTTTCCAAAGAGTTTAACTTTTCTATATGTATTGCTCTAGTTACTAAGCATGTAAAAATGCAACCATACCTCTTTTCTTTTGACCGGCTCCTTTTAACCAAAAAAGGACCAAAGCAGTCTATTCCAACATATGTGAAAGCAGGTTTTCCAGGTGTTAATCTATCCTCACGTATCTTTTGAGTCTTAGCTACACCTCTGTATCTGTTAGAAATAACACTTTCTGATAATTTCTTTAACTAAAGGGCGAGCTCTAGGAATCCAATACGCTTGTCTGATATTTGCCATAGTATATTCACGGTCTGAGTGTCCTGTTCATGCGACTCTTTTGCAATTAATTTGACAATCTCATGCTGCCGTGGAACTATGACAGGATGTCTTGTCTCTTCAGAGACTGGTGCCTGATGTAACCTTCCACCGACTCTTACACGTGCTGTATCATCTAGGAATGGGTCAAGCTTGTATATTGTACTTGACTTTCGAATGCGTCCATCACCGCATCCGTGCCACAGCTTTCTTCAAGCAGAACCAGCTGGAGAAGCTCACGAGAAACTTATTCGTGACATCTTCAGCAACCTGACTTACTGCAGCAAGAGACTTTAGTACTTTCTTAACTTCTATATCATCAACCAGAAGGTCTTTGCTTTCATCTGAATGTGGTATCCATTCTTCTTCTGGTTTCCAAAGAAATTCCGGCCCCCTGTAGCCACCATTAGTTTCTCTTCAATTGTTCACCATGAAATCCACATGATACATCATCTGCTGGATTTTCTTTAGAAGAAATATACCTCCATTGCTTAATATCTGTGCTTCCCTGAATGTATGACACACGATTTGCAACAAAAGTCTTAAACCTTTTGGATTTGTTCTTGATATATTGTATAACAATCATGCTATCTGTTCAAAAGGTTGATTCTCTCAAATCCAAGCCAAGTTCTTGATGCAAAGCTTCATCAATCTTCACAGTTGTAGTAGTTGCCGCTAATTCAAGTCTTGGTGTTTTTGTAGACTTCATAGGGGCAAGTCTTGACTTGCTTGCAAGGAAAGCACAGTGAATGTTTTTGTTTCTGTCAACTATCCTCAAAAACCTCACAGTGCCATAAGCTTATTCAGATGCATCAGAGAAATGATGGATCTGATAACTGACTTCATTGAAACCAGGAGGTTTAAAACATCGTTCAATGTTGATGTCTTTCAGATGTTCCATATCCAATAGCCACCTGGTCCATCTCCTCATGCCCTCTTCTGAGAGATGATCATCCCAGCCTTTCTGTAATCGACATTCATCTTGAAAAATCTTACCAATAAGGACTTACTAACCCCAAAGGATCATACACCGAACTTAGGATACTTGGCCATCCCCTCTTCGTTTGAGGTCTGCATTTCTCTTGAATTCTTATTGCTTGTGTATCATTTACAGTATTCCAATCAAGTCCTAAAGCATGTTCCACAGGTAAAGAGTCTTCATCCAAATCAAGGGTCTAGTAGCTGATCGGTTTCACCACCATACCTGTCAATCTTACGGCACGGGTTCGAGTCCCGGTCAGGGAGGTAAAATTTGTATATATATATATAAAATATATATATAAATATTATATATATATATGTTATATATATATATAATTATTATGGAATTACTACATGTCCAGCTAGAGGGACGCTAAAGGCTCAGAGCCAAATGTAATCTGAATTAAGAAATATTGCATTACATGAAAACCCCTCGAGAAGATATGAGATTACCTCAAATAATTAAAGGCCATTTGGAATAATTTTATGCGTAGACATTCGAGCAAGATGAACTTCGTAGCGCAGATCTCTCAGAAACAGAATGATTTAACCGCAGGAATTAAGATGAGGGCGCACCAGGGCTGTTGGTAGAAAACGACTACGCTTGATGTCTGCGGCTTTGTTTCTCAATTGGTAGTAATGAATTACAAAACCGCTCCTCAACCAGCCATGAAATGTAAGTCTTGACGTAAATTTTGTGTGTGTGTATGTGTGTATGTGTTGTGTGTGGTGTAGATATATATATATATATATATATATATATCTATATATAATATATTAAACATATATATATATATATATATATATAGATATATATATATTATAATAAAAATATATATATAGATATGATGCATAGAAATACATATATATATTTATATATATATATATATATATATATATATATATATATTTATATGTATAAAATATAATATATATATATAATATATTATATATATAGATATAATATATATATATATTATATATTATATATATTTATTATGTCTTATCTATCTATCTACCTATATATATATATATATTATTTATACTATTATTTAATAATAATAGATATAAATAAATATCT
>NW_028234408.1:33548847-33551347 GCF_977035675.1 Penaeus japonicus
AATATGTTTAATGAGCTTTTGCAAAGGTTTTGGGAAAATATGCAAAATAAATAAGTAATGGTATATGATCACTAAAGACATATAGAAAGAAGGAACACTGTCACTGCCTGGTCACCCGGCTTTAGGATTTGTCTGTTCGCAGTAATTCCATATGAAAATATCATTATGGTATAAACACTCCTGCTGCTTTTTTTTCAGTGAGAGTTGCTGGAACATATTAATTACAATCAAAATAGTTTACTACGGTTTTTTCGGTCGTTTTTGGTGAATGAGAACGATAGAAATATTCTTTTCAATACAGACTACCAAATATACGCCATATTTTGATATACACAGGGAAAGTAAATAATAATTTCATGTTATACTATACAGTATCCCGTAAATTATCATATTGTCTTATTCAATGGGCGAATACGATAGACTCTTTGCGAAAAAGGTGTCCCTCTATTCTTCATAAGATGTTCGTCATAACAATCTATGTACATGAATATCTATGTGCATGATATTGTGTAGGATTAACGCTGTTGCACTTACACGCAAATTTTGTGTACCCACGTGTTTTGTTCCGAAATATAACCCTGCAAACTACAAGACAAGACAAATGGAAAAGGTTGTTATGAAATGAAAAATACAAATATAAAGAGTAAAGATGAAAGAAAACAAAATTTCTAGTCAATCTCTAATGGCAATGCAAAAACGGTGGAGTATAACAAAACGTGCACAGTGGGTCGGAAAGAACGATTTTGTGACCAAAAGTCTACGGGCATTAGCTGAAGATTTGACATATGTCTGAATTACTTGCCATGCTTGAGGTCTTCATGACGTCTAAACAGCAGAACAAGGTTACGCCAATAAATGAAATGACAACGTAATAACGGCAGACAAGACGGGGAAACGACGAACTGTTAAAATCAATCTAAAAATGACAATAGTGTTCCCATTTGCAACAGATGATACCGATGATACCGAGCCAGTCGGTGAAATAAATGAAGCTAACCGCCCTCCAGGTTCATCAATCACATCACCCAGAGGGGATGTGTTACGAACCGGAAAAGCGTTTACACAAATCCTCGACACCTGAGTTTAATGTTATTTCGATGTATTGATTGTTAGTCCATGGATAAGTGGGCAATAAAATCTCATTATGGAACATGCGTAGTACTAGAAAAAGGCTCATTGACTAGGTTTGTGAAACCAATGTTGATATGATTTGCATGTACTGTAATACATCCTTTCAGATCACATTGCATGGAGGTGCGCAGAGCAATGTAATTATTTCATACCTGATGTATTGGAAGATGTACTTACATTATATCCCAAATTCGGAATCTATTATATGGTGACTATATATCAAGTGCAACATTGCATACCCACGCCTAAGCAGATTGCTGGGGTGGTAAATGAGTAGATTAAGAGTTCTGTGATTGTATCAATTTTTCAATTAATATAATAGATGGTAGAAGCATATCAAAACCTAAGTTTGGAATGTAACATTACCATATATTGACACAGCCATTCATCAATGTATCAAATCTTATCCAAAAACTAAACTAAACGGACTGTAATATCATTATGTAATGCATATTTCTAGTAAATAAAACCTATAAACAAGATACATACGTATTTTGAACCGAAAATATATTAGATAAACACACTGTATCATAAACACAACCACACCCACACAAACACATACAAATAGTTATGGGGTTTGGATGGCAGGCGCTACATTGTCCTAACTATATCGCCAGAAAGAGCAGACCAGCGCAGCAGCCTACAGGCCTATTGGGCATATTGTTTGCCACTAAATACGTTGGTCTTGATGATATCGTGAACATCGCTGATCATCGTTTTATACACTGAATTTACTATAGGACTTCTCTCTATAAATACTGCAATTTATGCAATTGATTTATCGCAGTGAAATTATTTGTCTATATAAAATGCGGCAGAATGCAAAACTACTCAGATGTTACATGAAAAATAACAAAATGATAGACAGTATGAAATTCGGCATCACATTTTACTATTGAATTAATCGAGGATAAAAGTTATCATATTTAGTCTGGTATATCTTTAACATTCAAAAACTAAATAACTAAATAAACTTTTGATCACAAAATGGCAATTTCGACCCCTGTGTGGTGGAAGCAGCAGAGTAACGGTAAACAATCAAACCTCAGATGGCGATATACAGAAAGCTTTTAAAAGTTCCACAGAAGATAAATAGAAATACATCTTGGGTTAGAACAATTAATCCAAGAAACCAGACGTAAGATGCTACTGGCCAGATGGTTAAAAAAAAAAAAAAAAAAAAAAAAAGGACAGGAAGGTTAGCTGATATCCTGAAAATTATTATTTCACTAAACCCTTTCTACAGATTCTCGCAACTCAATAGATACACTATAATGTAAAGTTATGTAAAGTTAAAACAGAAAATCGGACCAACAAAAAAAGGTGGTGCTTTGTTTTGAATGCATAAACAAGAACCACTAACTCTATG
>NW_028234408.1:33566347-33568847 GCF_977035675.1 Penaeus japonicus
CTTTATTGTCTTATACTAATGTCCATATATTTACGCAGAAAAAAAAAAAAAAAAAAACTTCTGAACTGGATTTCAGATTTCCTTTTTTAATCGCGTTATAAGGATCTTTCTGTCGAAAGGCAAAAATAGATCTTTGACCTTTTTCTGACAATCATTTCATTTCATTTCTGTCAAAAGTGCCAGTCTGTTTCTTTCTTTCAAGTTATTATTCGGTAAAATTTCGTATTGTTTTTACCAATATGATTGTCGATAACACGGGAATAGGAACAGAATCACCCAGATGAACAATCTATTCATATAAATCATGATGTTTGTTTGTTTGTTTGTGTGTGTGTGTGCATGTGTGTGTGCTTGTATGTATGTGTGTGTGTGTGTGTGTGTGTGTGTGCGTGTGTGTGTGTGTGTGTGTGTGTGTGTGTGTGTGTGTGTGTGTGTGTTTGCGTAAGTGTGTGTATGTGTGTTCTGTGTGTGATAAAGGGATCCTTAACAACAGATTTAAGAGTATATACGGGATTAAGATGAGTGACATTTGATGAAATTAAGCATGAAGAAGAATCTCTCTTTTTTCACGTTTCCCAAGAAATCGTCTTTGAGGCTTTATTGCCCATTGGTTCATGAAAAGGAATAGAACTAAAGAGAAAGATTGAGGGAGAGAAATAGAAAAGTTTAGAGTGAAAGAGAGAAAAGATAAAATAATAAGAGATGGAAAGGGAAAGGATGAATAGAAACTGCCCTTTTTCGTTATTTTCTTTTTAAATTTACTTCAATGCTTTTCGTCCTTAATTAGGTTTAGGATGATGGCAATATCAATAAAAGAAAAAGAAAATAAAACAAACGTATGAAAAACATTTTTGACAAAGGCCAGCAACAGAAGCGGAGACATAACTCCAAAATTGGCTTTAAATCATGCTTTTTGATTTGCTAACGGTATATTTTTTAAGAACAAATGCCACCTTCTGTCTCTTTGTTTACGTCAGTACTCCCAGTTGATCTCACTACTTCCTTGTAAAATTGTCCCTAACGCTTGTAAGTACCTTCCATCACAGTCGTTTCCGTCACTATACTCCAGCCACTCCACCCGGCCAGCTCGCTCATCGTCCCCTCTCTACCACACTCTCCATTTCCTTAAACTCATCCACCTCGACTTGTAGCCGCCCTCCCTCTTATTCCGTACATGTACTCTGGCTTGTTCCTACTAAATATTATTTCCCTTATCCACGTACCTCCTCCTCTCCAGGCTCCCCTCAATTTACTCCCTACTCTCGCTACATATCATAATGTAATCAGCGACCATAATACTATAGTCCACGGATACTCCTGTCTGACATCAACCTTCAACCTGTCAATTCTCGCTGCAAAAACGAAAGGGCTCAGAAACCGATCCTTGATGCAATCTTGACAGAGCCTAAACCCGTCCGTCAGTCCTCTCACACATCTCACTGCTGTCACAATGTTCTCCTGCATATTCTGTACCTCTCTCACATACGCCTCTGCCTCTGGCCCGGTTTCTGCATACACTGTCGCATTTCCTATCACGACAACCTGTCATAATCTTTCTTTAAATCCACAGGCATGGAAGAGGAAGCAGGGAATGCGTAAGGTATGTCTAGGAGCTATTTCTGAAGAGAGAAACTAAGAGCGAAAAACAAAGAAGATAGAGAAAAAGAAAGAGAGAGAATGAAATCAGACGAAATAACATTAACTCTTGAGTAAAGATAACGTATAGCATGAAATATATATGACTGTATACTCGCTTTAAGTTAATTTTCACAATAGATGATAACAAAGTTTGTATCACGTACAAAGACATCAAAACCATTAGCAGAATCAAAGGTATTGATATTCTTCTTTAGTTTTTCATTTTCTTTCATTAGATCCATTTACTTTTCTACACGTATTCTATTTATTTTTTTTTTTTTCTTATTGTGAATCTAAAATTCCTGCTACATGATTTTCCATTTTCCATTCGAAACAAAGGGAATTTCGTATAGGCCTATCCGCTTTTCAATTCCTTTTTGTAAATCATGAAATGCTAGATGTAATCCGCGGGGAGAGCAAGCCTTCAGAATATGAACCAAGATGTCAAAACCCTGAAGCAAAGAAAAAAAATAAAATAAATAGAAAAAATAAAAAGTTTCTCGAATATCTTTCCTGTCTTCACAAAAGTCCTATGTAATAATGCATTTGCTAATCGGAAATATGACGTATAATATTTCAAGAAATGAGCAAACAGACTTACAGCATAGCGTTTCAGATGAATCACGTATAACAAAACACTACGCTTGATATACCTAGCGACTTAAATAAAAGGTGGACTTGGCTGCTTCATTAATAAGATGTTGCCTTTATTGACTAATTAAAGATGAACTAATGAGTTGAACACTCACTTTCGGGGCGGGGAGCTCGGGATCAGCCTGCTTTCGTTGTTGTTGTTGGTAGCATTTTGTGTGCAATTTCTCTAAATGCACATTTTTACATGATTATTTTCAGGGTGGTAATT
>NW_028234408.1:33603847-33606347 GCF_977035675.1 Penaeus japonicus
TTTTTTTTGTTTTTGTTTTTTAAGAACTAATTAAAATTGAGAAAAATATGGACACAATGGCAGAAAAATGTATATGCACCCGTATCAGACAAACTGAAAAAAGAGGAAATGAGCCATATCGTTGACCAAAAAATTAGCACACCCAAAAAGTGTGAAGTTCAGTTCATTTCAAAGAGATTTGCGAAGACATCCCTTCGCCCGGGCTATATGCACGAGGCGGCCCGGCAAAGTGTGATATATATAATGATACAAATAATGATAGTAATATTGATTATAATAATATATAATAATAATTATCAAAACTAAAGTAATAATCATAGTAATTACAATTGCAATAATAATGATGATAATATCAATAACAGTGGCCAGGATAAAAAAGCAATTGCAATAACAATAACTATAATGACATCAACAAAAATGATGATAATATTGATAATAGTGATAATAATGATAGTAATGATATCAATTATAAGAATAGTAGTAATAATTATAATGATAATACAAATAATGAAGATATATAATTGTTATAATAATGATAATGATGATAAAGATTATTATAGTAATATTGATGATAAAGATAATAAAGATATTGCTAAATTAATGATGATGATAAGGACAAAATTATGATAATAATATTAATAATATTAACAAAAAGGATAATAATAATGACAGTAATAATAGTAACAATGATAATGATATCAATAACAGTAATGGTAATGATTATATATAAATAATATATATATATATATATATATATTTATATAATAAATAATATTATATATATATAATAATATATATAACATATATATATGTATACATATATGTCTATATATAAATAGATATCATATACATATATATGTACAAATATATATATGATATATATATATAGGTATAGATATATATATTATAAATATATAGATTTAAAAAAAATATTGTAACATATTGGATATAAACATATAATTAGATATAGAAGAATGGATCACAGCATAGTATAAGCATAAAAGTAATATAAAAGTAAAATAAGGTAGTATAGATATATATATTTAAATTATATATATATATAATATACTAGCTTTCACACACACACATAAATATTTGATGCGTACCTAAGAAGAGGCATCAAGGAGAGAGGGAGGTCAAAACGCTGAAGTCTGTTCTGCGTGCCCAGCAGCTTCAAGGGACCTTGACCAGACTTAAATAAAGCAGGGATTTAAACACACATATTAAACCAAGGAGAATTAACAGAAACGTCTAAAACTGAAAAATCTTTTAAAAACAACGAAACAAAGCAATGTAATATGCCAAAACCTGTGAGAGGTAAAAAAAAGAACTAAAAGAAAATAACTTACTTGAAAAACAGAAAGAAATTAAGCAATATTGATGCTTACCCTAACAGGCATCAATAAAAACTAAAAATCAGATAATCACAAATATACAGAAAGACTGCAGCTGTGCAAACATCAATACTAAAATATTGTAGTCCTTGCAACAGAACCAATAAAAAAATCAAAGTTGTGACGATATATCATAGTTTTTTTTTTTTTTTTTTTTTTTGTCTTAAGAACTAATTAAAATTGAAAAAAATATGACAAAAAATGGCAAACAAAGTATATGCACCCAAAAAAAAGACAAACTGAAAACGTGTGAAATGAGCCATATCGTTGACCAAAAAATTAGCACACTCACAGTGTGAAGTTCAGTTCATTTCAAAGAGATTTGCGAAGACATCCCTTCGCCCGGGCTATATGCACGAGGCGGCCCGGCAAAGTGTGATATAAATAATGATACAAATAATGATAGTAATATTGATTATAATAATATATAATAATAATTATCAAAACTAAAGTAACAATCATAGTAATTACAATTGCAATAATAATGATGATGATATCAATAACAGTGGTCAGGATAAAATAACAATTGCAATAACAATAACTATAATGACATCAACAAAAAATATGATAATATTGATAATAGTGATAATAATGATAGTAATGATATTAATGATAAAAATAGTAGTACAATAATTATAATGATAATACTAATAATGGTAATGATGACAAGGATTATTATAGTAATATTGATGATAAAGATGATAAAGATATTGCTAAATTAATGATGATGATAAGGATAAAATGATGATAATAATATTAATGATATTAACAAAAAGGATGATAATAATGATGGCAATAAGAGTAATAATGATAATAATCAATACCTACGTAATGATTATAATGAAATCAATAATAATAATAATAATGGTAACAAAAATAATAATGATGATAATATCAATGATAAAGATTATGATAATTGTATTAAAGATAATGATAATGACAATGATAATAATGATAATAACACTAAAAAGAGATATTCATCATCAAATTGATAATAGTTAAATAATGATGTTGACGATAGTACTGATATCACCATTATATTACCATTATAGTGATACCACCTGAAGAATGAAGATTGACAAAAGGAAACATTCTGTGGAGCAATT
>NW_028234408.1:33626347-33636347 GCF_977035675.1 Penaeus japonicus
GCAACCTGAAGATTTTTGGTTGATATCTTACTTTTGAAATAGGCTGGACTTTATATCAAGCTAATCCCATTCTTAATGACTTTTTTAAAAAATCAGACTAATTTGTCCATTACGCATAAAGACTTTTCCTGGTGTAAAGGTTACAATAGTGGTTCGGTGAGTAAAGAATTGTAAACCTCAAGCATTAGAAAGAGATATTAAAGTGAAAAGGAATGTCTCTTCTATAAAGAGCCGTCCTTTTCACTTTGTATACTGCGACAACAGACTTCTGAAGTAATATCTCGCTTCATTTATACCGTGCTTGCATTACGGAGAAGGGTCTATTGCTTACGGGTCCTCATAGTTGGGCTTTCAGTTGTCGACATATAAATGTTAATTCTTGAACTGTGGTACATCGTCATGTATTAGAAGCAAATATGTTGTTATCTAAATTTTTTGAGCTTTGAATAAGTTGATTAATCTCCCATCGATGTTAGATAATCTACTAGTTTTACAGTCCTGAAAACCATTAAGTATGTTGTAAAACTTGAAAATTTAAGGGCATAAATTAAAGAAATTTTAGAAATATGCTTTAACAGGTGAAGCTGTAGAAAAAAAAACTGTAAAGAAACAGATGTTATAGGAGAGCTGATAGAGAAGAGAGGATAGCAAATCGGTGAATCTAGGAAATTAAAACTAGATGGTTAGATTAGGTTATGCAGAGAAACAACACGCGCATGAATTACTGCTTGCACAATCAAACTTGAATGGAATGCAAGATTTTTCGAACAATAAAACCAATTTGCCATATTCTGAATGTCCCTGACTGCTTACTTTTTAGTTATGGAGATATTGAACTGGATAGCTACTTACAAAGATACGAAAGGTTTGCAAAGATTCATAGGTGGAAGAGGGAACACTATCACGTGTATTTGGGATCGTTCTTGCAGGATTGTGCGTTGAATCACTACGCATGTAGTGATTCAACAACTATACCAATACATAAACAATTGTTGAAACCCCCGAAATTACTAGCGGGCAGTCTTTAACGGTCTTTAAAACACCTGCCAAGACGTTAGATGTTCTCGCCAAGAATACGGCGGACAGGGGAAAAAAAAGGTCAGCGCGAGTCAGTAAGGGTCGGACGCTGACAGGCATAAACGTTCTGCCAGCTTTTTGTGCGCTTTTTTCTCTTTCGATATCGATTTCTACACAGCGAGACATCAGACTAAAGGGAAGCATAAATTTGGTCAAATAGGCGTAATGTATATTTGTGAATCGTGAGGCCTATCAAAGGCAAAATATATCGAGTGAAAAGAATTTACCGTAATAATGATACTTGTCAATTCGAGGATATGTACAATTAAACAAGAATTGACCATTAAGATATATATAGGTTAACATGATATGAGGATACATACAAGTTTAATATTAGTTACTATAAAGTTTCGTAAAAGCTTATAAATAGCGAAATGAAGAATACACAGCGACCTGCAAAGATCGGCGCACGGCCTGTACGGTGTATAATACGCATGGATGTATTAGTTGCATGATTTACGCTAATAATCAATATCATAAGTTAAATAAAGTAGATACAGAAGCCGATATTTCACTAGTTGTAATCGTCATTGATATTCCAAGTATAGCTTCGGCCTATATCGTGAAAGCTTATTGAAAATTAATAATTGCAGATGAAATAGAGGTGGAAATAACTTATAATAGACTCATAATAGACTAACTGTAAAAAGTACTTTAAGTACTTTTGAAAGTTTTCACTCATCGGAATCGTCCTCGCTTCCCGCTACCACCTGCGAGCTGTGATTCTTGCTTAAAGACGCAACAGAGCATCATTGACTTTTATCAACCGTTATGTTTGATTGATTCCTTTTGCATCTTGTTACTGTTGCATGTGTAGCAAGCTCGGGTGACATCTCGGCTGAGTGGGACACTAAAGAGTCTTTACCAGACGAAGGTATGAAGGACTATAATAAGCTCATACAGTAGATGCCCATTCATAACGCCGTAAATTTAGTGAAAGTAAAATCCAGGATAGAGAGAGCTATGTTCAGCTTATCGTAAGGATGAAGCATAATTCAGATAGCTAAGCAAGAGTAAAGTGCCAAAAGATTATGAATCCTTGTGTGACTACTGATGAACTATGGTCATGATTTTAGGGTATTCCTGAAAGAGCGTGGCTTTCATAATTCTCATCACAAATCAGAATCGACAGATCGACATCGTGGCGCGTATAACTATCGAGAAGTCAAATCATGTATGTCAGTCAAATATTGGGGTGAGGTGTCACGCCTTCGGTAAATCAAATAATAAAATGCGTAAGATGCTATGTATAAAATAAGATTAAAACTTAAGAAACTTACTACACATGCAATTCGGCAGCGAACGATGGCGAGTAATTACAGATAAGGCCACTGCAGATAACGCTTATGTTCATAATAGTGTAAATTTTACAACCTCGCGAGCTGAGAAATGTCGACCATGACTGGACATGTAGGTATGAGGGGAGCAAGGGGTTGAGATGTCATAGGGAGTTGCAAGGGGAATGGAAGGAGGCTGAAAGTGGAACATGATGTATTAGCATATCAATACACAACTATATACAACTAGATATAAGTATTATAATTGCTGTCTTTATCAAGATATTGATAATAACAAATAAATTTAGTGATAATGACTATAAGCTCAGTAATGATGATAGTGATAATACTGAGAGTAGGGCAGATCTAACACCAACAAGGAAATAATAATAAATGCACATTTGAACAAGTGAAACTCTAATTACTAGATTTGATTGTTTTACCTTAATGAACCTGCGATGGCGCACACCCACACTTTACAGATATGTTGCGTGAAGCAGCTCACTCGCGCAACAATTTTAAAATCAATGATTAAAGTACAATCCATAGAATCCTTTTCTCAGAAGCATATAATTCATTCTGCTGCGTTTGGATAGCGCTCTCAACGCTAGATACAAAGACTCGCACAGTCAAGTGCTTTAATCATAGTGATACAGATTATTGTTATTAATATCACCACGATGTTTATTAATATGCATATTAATATTTTCATTCAAATAATCTTTATTGTATTAATAGTAATATATATATATATATATATATATATATATATATATATATATATATATATAAACATACATATGAATAACAATATAATTGACTAGTTATGATAGTTATTAGAATTTTCAAAAATTATCCTCTGAGAACATAATACTGATAACTATAAGGAAATATATATACTGAATATACATATACTGAAACCTACGCAAGCCACTTAATATTTACTTAGAACACTACGTCAGGTAACCAACGAAAACTTCACACTGAGGACGCTATGATTACGAATGTGTTGAGGTTGCAAATCATGACAGCTATTCCACAAACGCCACATTTTTCTTTTTAACCCAATGTGAATGTTTGTACTGACGTATGTTGTTCGGATTCTTGTGCTGAATTTCAAAGTTGCCTGTTGCTGATAAAGCGTCGTCTAACAACTATTTTGTGCTGATTGCCAGCTGTGGTAGCAGAGCTTGGCAACCTGAGGTAAGGCAATATTACCAGGTGCAGAGGACACCTACAAGGGACCATGCCGATGAATACCTCTTGCATGATTCCCCAACTGTACATGCCGAACGAATTTTTGGCCTGACGACGGGTGGCAACTCCTTAGAGCCAATTCTCTGCATGGCATATTTGACGTAAAGGCAGAATAAATTACCGTTTCAATAATTATTTAGAGTACCAACTCTAAGTAATACCTTCTGGAGATAACTCCAACTGAAATTATATCACTGATATAATGTTCACCAAAACAGGCACTCTTTCTCCTAGCACACGTAGGAAAGTAAGCCTTGAAGGGCGCCCACCCACGGGCTATACTGAGCACTATCTTGAGAGAGCGATAGCACACAGCTATATTATGATTTCTGACTCTAAAGTATCGGTAATGCAAGGTGTGCCGGAAGAATAAGAAGAGGGTGATGATATTACAGTATTTCTATTGCACTAAGTATGAATAACAAAATAAGCTGATATGTACTCTTTACTACTACTGCGTACATCTTTCACATCCATATTTTCACTATTTTCTCTGCCAACACCGTCAAAGATCTGTAAAATGCGTTTGACACCGTCCGTCTAATACGCACCGTAACGAAGGGTTTGATGTGAAGATAATTGTGTTACAGGAAGCGCAGAAAGGAGCGATATACCGAATATACATGATGGAGTACATGATGCGTAATACAAAGCAAGAAAAAGAATGTTAATAATTTAGCGTGAATGAGTAGAACGAGCACGGGAATTTTGCTACGTGTATAGAATTTCAATCGAGAGACAAAAATACTAACCTTTTACTGAGTAAGTTCATATTCACATCTATCCAATGAGAATTCACTGGTCTTATTCATGTCGACAAAAAGAGAATTCACTGATCATATTTATATCGACAAACTGAGGATTCACTGATTATATTCATATAGACGAAACTGAGAGACTCACTAGGTGTTTGGTAAAAAAAATGAACCACTTTGAAAAGCTTATTATTTAAATAAAATTCACAATAAACTCCACGGTTTATTAAGTTGAGTGTAAAAAGAAAAAATCCACTAGAAAATAGAACATATATTCATCTCGAGCAATATATTGCTACTATGTACTTTCCTTCTCACGACATTGTATTTGCATTAGTTGTAGCCTCACTCTAGATCCAAATCGAATAAAAAATAATACAATCACAAAATGTAAAGCGAGGGGAGAGAACAACTCATTCTAAGGTTCCTCCAGTCTTACTTGTTGGGTTCGGTTAAGCTTAGGTTACCCAAGGAAAGGATAATCGGGTGGGGGGGGGGGGGGGGGAATATTACTATGATGTAGAAATAATTTGAAACTCCTAAATAAAGCAAAAATATAGAGTAAGAATAAAAAAGCTTATATAAAATTTTGCCTTAGATATAAAGTTTAAAGCTGTACCTTAATTTCATCCAAATAACCAGAATCTTAAATTCAGAGTTGCTCCTTAGGCTGGTGTTTCATTATTAAACTCTAAGACTAGTGATGAATTCATGGTAAAATTAAAGGATATTCGTTGATGAGAATGTAGCTTCAGCTCCCATGGCATCTGAGCCTTTAAGGTATAAGATAATGTTAGCTTTTTGCAGAAGTAATCGGAGTGGATACTGGGAATACTGTAGTATCCACATCTCGCGCACACAAATGAAAAGTTTGTCCACATAGATGATGTTAGTTTAGTTTAGTTTAGATCTTTATTTACCACCCTGGCTAACTGCACAGGCATGGGAAAGCTTTGATACATTTATGTAGTCATGACATTGTTGCTAACATTGTATTACAAATTAAGGTAATAACATGATTATATTCTATAGTATATCAACGTGAATAGACATTTGATAAATGCTATGATAGGGTATCATATACCGAATTTCGGATATAGCATAAGTACATCTTCTAGTACAGTTGATGTTATGAATTAATTACATAACTCAGCGTACCTCATGCCAGGTGGTCTGAAAGGTTGTATCATATGGCACTCTGAAATGTAATGTTCAAGTGTCCGTTTATACTCTTCATTGCAAAGTCTGCATTTAGTTTCTTCTACATTGCATTCTGAACTGACCTGCCAATACATTCTGTATCCAAGTCTAATTCTTGCAGTCACAATATCACATTGTCTTGTCCTTGTCTTGTATGACCCATAAATGAATCTCTCCTGCGAGAACTGGTCAAATTGTTTATGCTACAGCTTTCAGGTCTTTGAGAGTTTGTTAGCTCCATCAAGTCCTCTCTATTGGAGGTTCTTATTATGTGTGAGATCCTAGCAAGAGGTATGCCAAAGTCTATATCCACAATTTGCTTATCACATCCTGCCCTCGCTAAGCGATCAGCATGATCATGTTTAGCGATTCCAACATGCGATGGTATCCACACAAAATGTATAGCATGTCCCCGTTCCTTGGCGCGATGTACATTTATTCTTATATCATTTACGATATTTCCAGCACCTTTATCAAGGGTGTTCAGAGTCTGGAGAGCACTCTGCGAGTCGCAGAAAATTACTCCTGAGCCTTGAGTTAACAGAAAGTCTGTGGCTATGAGTATTCCTGCCAACTCAGTTTGCGCAGTGCTCGCCCAGTCATGAACCCTCCTACAATCTATAGATGATGTCCATGTGAAAATCGGTAGGTGGAATCCGTAGACTTGTACCGATATCCAATACAATACAATTTTAGGCAACTACACCATTAACAAACACCGACAGATGGCACATAAAAGTCTCTCAAAATAGTAGAATACATAAAAATAACACACGCACTTATGACTCTACTATAGTATTGTAACAAGTGAATAAGAGATCAAGGTAAGTAGTCATACGCCGAACGAAGATCCCCCGTTCTGAAATAAAACCCATTATGGCCGTTATGTGGATCAGTCAGACAAATCTGTCCCTATCTGCAACTGATTAAAATCAGCATCTCAAGCCCAGCTTAGTAATATAGAAGACTTGGAAAAAAGAACACTACACATTAATACATTTCAACAAAAACACATGACACTTGAAGAGTGAATCCAATTAATAGGTAAATTTTTTGAATAGTGCCGCGTTACCTAATACGACGAAAGTGTTATCAATGGCCTCTCTCACTCTATACTATCCATATATAGTCAACATCACCCGCGATTCCGCCCCTATGCCCCACAATCTGAACCTCGGTAGTAGGGGAAAGTATGAAGTACATTGGGGAAATTGCGGGGTAAAATATAAATTCCGTGCATATTTCATATGCAAAATCTTTACCCAATTACCGTCTTGACCAAGGGAGTGCTTCGCCCCCTCCCTCTTTTTAAGGCTCTTCGTGCTACTTATGATATGAATCTAGTCCTGTTGATTGCCTTAACTCGTTAGTCACTTCCGATGTTGTACTCGCGGCGCCCGTACTTGCTCTCGTGGATCTCCATGATGACACCTTGTTGGTCAAGGACCCAGTGCGCCATCACCTCCTGGCATAAACTGGACCAATCGGGACTGGTCGCCAGCCCCAAACCTCAGCCCATGCCGCATTAGCCGAACTGTGAAACATTCTCTGACGAAGAACTTCACACAGACCAACAGGTTGTCAACATTACGATGTACTCCCTCGGAGGACCCCGTAAACACCGAGGCGGCTCAGCCACACAGCTGTTTCCTTTGTCTCCCGGCCGCCAATGTCTAGTCGCACCGGAATTGCTTCCCCCGCAGGTCATAACGTGCGGGCTGTCCGCAGCGGCCGCAGCTCCTCTCCCGATGCACAAGACCACAGCACCACGATTTCATCATGATTTGGACACAGCTGGTTGACGGCTTCGAATAATGCCGCGTTACCAAATAGACCAGGGAGAGAGATATCGGTCCTGTTAAGCTTGTCGCGCACCTGCTCGGATCGGAAACACCGCGGAAGCTTGCGAAGCCTCGGAACGGAAACGACACGACGTTCAGCCCGCGCACCAAACACATGACATCGGAACGGAAACGACGCGGATGCTGTTCATTTTTCAGTCTTCAATGCGAAGAAAGGTGTTGCAGGTGTGATTTCATAGTATTCCAGCTAAAATGAGTGATAGCAGTGACGAAGAAGCCTTTGTGTTAGCCCTTGCATTAGCAGCTGCAGAGGAGGAAGAAAAAAAAAGCAGTGGATTCATCATATATGTGCTTCTAGAGAACACGAAGGCCATCTTACGCCATCCTAATAATACTGATGACTTATATCATATAAAATTTCGTATCGACACACGTAATTAATAAGTTTTTTTATCCAAATTAACCGACATAATGACTGTACACGTGTCTACAAGGTAGCATACAAAGCTACTGAACCGTTCTGCGCAGGCGCGGTCTCTCAGACGCATCGGAACTATCAGAAAAATATTCTTTCCAAGATATCCGAGGCGTTTCAATTCCGATCCGAGGCATCGTTTCGTTTCCGATCCGAGCAAGTGCGCGTTATCACGTTCAAATGTAAGGTTTAGATTTTTTTTCTGATGTTTCGTGTCCGTTCCGACGCGTCGTTTCCGAGCAGGTGCGCGACAAGCTTTAAGCTTGTCGCGCACCTGCTCGGATCGGAAACACCACGGAAGCTTGCGAAGCATCGGAACGGACACGACACGACGTTCAGCCCGCGCACCTAACCAGATGACATCGGAACGGAAACGACGCAGATGCTGTTCATTTCAGTGTACATCGGGCGAAGAAAGGTGATGCAGGTGTGATTTCATAGTATTCCAGCTAAAATGAGTGATAGCAGTGACGAAGAAGCATTAGCAGCTGCAGAGGAGGAAAAAAAAAAAAAAAGCAGGGGATTCATCATATATGTGCTTCTAGAGAACACGAAGGTCATCTTACGATCGGAATACTGATGACTTATATCATATAAAATTTCGTAATGACACACGTAATTAATAAGTTTTTCATCCAAATTAACTGACATAATGACTGTACACGTGTCCACAAGGCAGTATACAGCCGTTCTGCGCTGGCGCGGTCTCTCAGACGCATCGGAACTATCAGAAAAATATTCTTTCCAAGATATCCGAGGCGTTTCGATTCCGATCCGAGGCATCGTTTCGTTTCCGATCCGAGCAAGTGCGCATTATCACGTTCAAATGTATGGTTTAGATTTCTTTCTGATGTTTCGTGTCCGTTCCGACGCGTCGTTTCCGAGCAGGTGCGCGACAAGCTTTAATCTGCTTCAACACGGCTCAGAAAGTAAACACGAGGTCCTAGACAGTAAAGCACCTCCTCGTGCAATTGGCTCGTACAAGTAGTTCGATGGTCCTGATGGCGAGTTGAGTCGGCCTGGGTAGCGATGCGATTACGATATTGTAATACGATGGGCGTGAAGTCGACGTGGATGAGGCTAAGCACGCCCGTTTGCTACTCTCTCTCTTTGTCTGTCTGCATGAATTTAGGTGGGATTGTATCTGCACTATCACTGAAATAGATAATTTTTACAGTCCATTGCTTCCACCGTTTTCATTATGTATATATATATATATATATATATATATATATATATATATATATATATATATATATATATATATATATAACGCTTAATAAATTACGACAAGATTTTTTCTGAAGGAATTAGGAGAATTGTTTATTAAACAGTGATCTTTTTCCAGTTATTAATGAAAGGCTACCGAGTATTTAAATTCTAAAAGCTTGATGTCCAAGTAATGTCATAAGCTAATTTATATGATGTGTGAGCTAATCACAAAAGTTAATGAGTTCATAATGTTTGCATAATCAACCGGAAATCGCTTAATCTTATGGGATTTTCAAATATAATAACGATATCGACAGTTGTAATAAAATCAGATATATATTACTTTAGGTCTCTGTAACGTTCATAGGGCAAATTTGAATTAATCATTCTCTTTCTATAATAATCTCAACTTATGAGACTGTAAGTATAGAAATATGGTAAGTGAGTGTTGATGAATTCCCCCTGATTAATAAGATGATAACATTCATAGAATTATGGAACTATCTACGTTGAGAAAGCCACAAGAGAGAATTTTACAGGAAAAAATATGAACGAGCTTAGAACAAGAGGAAAGGTCGCAATAATGATGGTAATAATAGCAGTAATGATAATAGTACTGATGGTAACTGAAGTGATAATAATAGTAATGATGATGTTAATCATAATAACAAATATAGCAATAATAATAATCATGATGCGGATAGTAACAATGATAACAATGATAATGGTAATAAGAATGTTAATAATAATGGTAGTGATAGCCAATGAAAAAAACAATAGTAATAACAATAATTATGATAATAACAATAACAAACAATGGAATTAGTTATCATAAGCATAATAAAAATGGTCATAATCACGATAATGATGATAATGACAATTATTATAATGAAAATAATAATGGTAACAATATTGCTCTGGTAGTACGAAAACGATGTTATGATG
>NW_028234408.1:33673847-33678847 GCF_977035675.1 Penaeus japonicus
CAATAAAAAAATAAATATTATAAAACTGTAAAAATTAAAACAAATAAATACAAAAAATACAAGAAATATAAAAAATAAAAAATAAATAAAAAAAAAAATAAAATATACTAAAAAAAACAAAAAAAAATACAAAACCAACATCACTTTACAATAACTAACCAACACGACCCTCCATCTAACAACCCGTACCCACATCCTACCCCCCCGGCACCCCCCGCTACAACCCCCACCCACCACCCTCCCCCACCCTCCTCCCCACACTTGCACCCCCTCGCCGGACCCCACCACCACCCCCCCCCTACTCCCTCCCCCATACCCCCAACCCCCAACCACAACTCCCTCCTCCACCTACCTCCCCCAATCTCCCCCCACCCCCCTCCCACCCCTCCCACCTCACCCCCCCAGTCCCCCCCCCACCCCACCCCCGCCCTCCACACTCCACACAAACCCCTCCAACCTCCCAGATCCCCCATACCACCCACCCCTCCATCATCCATCTCACTCCACCAAACACACCCAACTCCCCCCAACCCACCATAACGCCCACCACCCCCCCCCCCACACCACAACCCACCCCCCCACCCCAAATACCCCCCACCCCCCCCCCCCCCACACAACCCACCACCCCACAACCCCCCCAACCCCCTCTCTCCCCCCAACCACCCCTCCACCCCCTCCTCCGCCCCCACCAACCCCCCCCACCACCCATCCCCCACCACCAACCACTCCCCTACCCCACCACCCCACCAAACGCATACCCACCCGCCCTCTAACTCCCACCCCCCACCCCACAACCCTCACCCCCCCTCGCACCCACGCACCCAAATACCCCTCCCCCCCGCTCACCCATCCCCCCCACTCACCATCCCACCCTCACAACACCCACACCCACCCCGACTTCACAACCCAACCCCCGCCACCACCCCCACCCCCACCTCCACCTAACCACACCTCCCCATCCCCTAACAACCCACTACAAACCCCCCCCACCTCCCACACCCCCACACCATTCCCCACCCTACCCCAACACACCCCAACCCCCACACCACGATCACTCCCCACCCACCCTCCCCCCCCACCCATCCCCAACCACTCCGCCACTCACACCCCTCCCCACCCACACTCCTACTAACCCTCCCCCACAACCCCCCCCCCCCCCCCCATCCCCCACACAAACACCCCATCTACACCCCCCCCCCCCCCACACCCCCAAACACACCACCCCCCCAACCCCCATCCCCTCCCCCCTCCGACCCCCCCCTCACCCCCCACCCCTCCCCCCCCACCAACCCCCCTCCCCCCCCGCCACCCACTCCCTCCGCCACCACCCACCCACCACGCCGCTCCCTACCGCCACCACTCCCACATCACCCCCCACCACACAAAACCCACACCCCTCCCCTCCACTCCCCTCCCCTCTACCCCCCAAACCCCCCACCCCCCCAACCTCCCCCTCCCCCCCCTCCCACCTCCCACAACCCCTCCCCCCCTCCCCATCACCACCCACCCCCCTCCTCATACCCCCCCCCTACACCATCCCTTCCCACACACACTCACCCCCAAACCCCCTCTCCACTACCCTCCAACCCACACCCATCTACCCCCCACCCCCACACTACCCCCCAACCCTACGCCCTCTCTCACACACCCACTCTCACTCACACACCACACACATACACCTCACACTCTCACACACACCCAACCTCACACACACTCTCTCACCCAATATTATATATATATAACTAATAACAATGTATCCTATGGCATAAAATTATATCACTTTACAAGACAAGATAATATATATCCAAGATGTGAGATATATAAAATCTAAAAAATATATATATATTATATATATCTATATATATATATATATATATATTATATATATATTATATATATAACTCCACCACATGTATATATATATATATTATAAATACTATAGTGCGTATATTTGCCGTGTGCGCCGTATATATCTACATATATATACATATATCTAGTATCTAATCTACATCTATATCTATCTATCTATCTATCTAACTATCTATCTATTCTATCTATCTATTATCTATCCATATATTATATATATATATATATATATATAATATATATATATTTATTAATATATATATATATATAATATGTATACACGTATGACTGTGTGTGTATGGTGTGTGTGTGCGTATGGCGTTGTGCGTGTGCGTATGCTGTGCGTGTGCGTGTATAGATATATATAATTATATATGTGTGTGTGTGTGTGTGTGTGTGTGGTGTGTTGGTGTGTGTGTGTGTGTGTGTGTGTGTATATATATATGAATATATTTATATATAAAAATTATAATATATATATATATATTATATATACCTTCCCTATATATATATTATATATACATATATTGCTGTATAACCTGTTATATATTTATATATATATATATATATGTATAATATATACATATAGATATATAATATATAAATAGAATATATATATAAATATAAATAAATATAGTATATAGACACATATATCAATATAGAGTATATATATATATATATATATATATATATTTGCCCCATATATATTGAGGCATATATATATATATAATATACATTTTATGTTATATATATATATATATATATATATTCCTATTCTATATATATATATATATATATATTATCTAATATCTATATATATATTATATGTGTGTGTGTGTGTGTGGTAGTGTGTGTGTGTAAGTATATAATTATAAATATATATATATATATATATATATATATATATATATATAACATACATAGTTTGTGTGATTGAGTGATAGAGACGGACATGTTTAGGGATCAAGAAGAGTTAGAGAGAGCGGTAGAGGGTTAGAGATTGAGTTTTGACAACATAGGGATGATAGATAGATAGGTATAGTGTGAATGAGTGTTAGTGAGATTGTGAAGGAGAGAGAGTTGAGTTTTATCGTTAGTAGATTGTGTATAGTGAGAGAGTATAGTAATGTATAAATTATAGTGTGGGTTTTATTTGTTAGTTTTTGGTTGAGTTATTTATAGTGTTTTTTGTTAGTGTGTTTTTGATGATGACATTGTCTGTGTGTTGGGTGGTTAGTTATGTGATGTTTATTTTGTGAGTTTGAGAGTAGTTGTTGTAGTTGATTGTGTGGGTAGTGATTTGTTAGTATATGAGAAGTGAGTTTGTATTGAATAGAGTGTGAGTGTGAGAGAGAGTATAGGGGGGGGGGGGGGGGTGTGGGGGGGGGTGGGGGGGGGGGGTGGTGGGGGGGGGAATTAAAGTGTTTGTGTGATTGTTTGAGAGAGTGTGTGTTTGTTTTTAATTTTTTGTGAGGTTGACTGAGTTGTGTTAGTGTATTTTTTGAGTGTGATGTGTGTTATATATGTTTTGTGTAGTGTGGTGTTTGTGTGACAGAGAGCGTTTGAGTAGATATTTGTATTTTAGTGTGTTGTTTGAGTGTGTGTGTGTTGATTTGAAGATTAGGGGATGGGTTAGTGTTTTTTTAGTGTATTGAGTTTTGTTGTAGTTTTTTAAAGATGTTTTAGTGTAGTGAGTTGAGAGTTTTTGGGGGGGGGGTGGGGGTGGGGTGGGGGGGGGTGGGGGGGGGGTGGTGGGGTGGGGGGGGGGGTGGTGTGGGGGTGGGGGGGGGGGGGGGTGACAGTTTTATCTGAGTGTCTGAGTGATAGTTGTGTTTGAGATATATAGATAGAGAGATAGAAAATAATAATAAATAGATAGATAGATAGATATACACACACACACACAAATATATATATATAATTTATAGATATAGATATATATATTATAGATAGATAAGATTGATATATATAATATATATACAATATATATATAAATATTTATATAGATTATAGAATAATATGTATATAGATATATAGATATATATATATAGATTATATGTATAGGAGGTAGAGATTTATAATAAAATTATAGATATATATATATATAGATAGAGACTAAGATATATATACATACATATAGATTTATATAGATATAAATATATAGATATATATATAAACATATATATCGGTATATATATATAGATTTTATATATATATTAATAAAAAAAAAATATATATAGATATAGATAGATATAGATATATAATATATAATATATAGAGTATATATATAGATGTATTTATGTGGGTGTATATATACATATATATGTGAGATAGACTGAGATATAGATATATATATAGATATATAGTATATATATAGAGAATTATATATAGATATATAAAAATAGATTTGTGTGTGGTGTGTGGGGATATATATATAATATATAGATATATAGATAGATAGATATATATAGAGATAAATATATATACATAAAATCTGTAATATATATAGATATTTATATATATAATATAAATAGAGATATATATATATAATATATATGTATATAGATATATGTATATATTGGGTTATATATACATATATATGTATAGATACATAATATAGAATTATATAATATGATATATATAATAATTATAGATATAGATATAGAGATATATAGTATTATATAATTTATATTATGTGTGTGTGTTGTGTGTGTATATATATATATATATATATATAGATTATATATATAAATATATATATTTATAGATATATATATATATTTATTATATATAAATCTATATATATACACAAACAAATTTGGACTATTGAAACCTTCACATCTATTGCAGTAAATCAGTTGCATGTAATTATTAACGTGAAAGTGAAAACATAATTACTCGACGGTTGAGTGCACCAGCATGCCAGACTAAGACTGTTATTCAATTACAGCGGAAATTGGATTGCTTGAAAGGATCTCATATTATGAAATGTATGAAAAGTGCGTTAGCGTAAATTAGACGGTGTTCATCCTGAAACACAGTACAAATTCATTTTTTATCATCTGTGAATCGAGTATATCACCACTGTTCTGCAAATCAGAGCATCTAAAAACTGATTATGCAAGAAATTGACT
>NW_028234408.1:33683847-33686347 GCF_977035675.1 Penaeus japonicus
GGATTTTTGCGAAACGATAAACTAAATAATTTCTTGTATACAGAACAAATGTTTTACAAGCTTCAGTTTGTGATATCTACGCCCACATACAAAGACTTCCGCGAGTCATACAAACACACACAGGCATGCAGTTTCTCTTTAATCATTGGCGATTTATATTCATTCACAGTTATAGTCATATTAATAATCTAATCAAAACTATGATTATTTCATATACGTATATATATATATATATATATATATATATATATATATATATATATATATATATATATATTGTCAGGGGTTTAGTTATTATTCAAGGTCTTTGGCCCCTTTGGTTTCTTTTATGTATGATCCTTGGAATGATTAATTGCCACTCGAGGTTAAAAAGTAAACTTGGTCATATCCAAACCACATATATTTATCAGTTATGACAGCAAATACCTATGGAGGCTAGAAAAATAACATACCTATGTTGTTTTGGTGGCGGGAAATCAAAAGGAATTTGCACACACACCAACAAACAAACAAACGACATATATATATATTATATATATATATATATATATACTATATATTTATATGTATATATACATATGCATAAATACATATATACATATATATATATATATATATATATATATATATTATATATATATATGTATATACATATAATATACATATATATATATATATATATATATATAATATATGATACATACATATATATATATATATATATATATATATATATATATATATATATATATATATATATATATTGATTTGTGAGCCAGGTGTTCACGAAAAGTTTGAAATTTCTTGCCCAATTCTTTTCCGTCAATTTGTTTATGACGGTGAAAAGGAATAATTCAACTGATTTCATCTACATTTCTCCTTGTTGCTTTGTTATATGCATCATAAGACACACGTTGTTAATTATTCAATATAATAATAGGATATTACAGTAGAGACGGAATAAATAGCTCTATTGACAATTGTCAACCAAGAAATCCTATATTTTCCTCATCATTACTGATTCGGATTCCCCTCTAACCCTCGAACAAAAGCAACACTGAAAATTAACCTAACCATACATTAGAAAATTTCTTGTGAATGGCTATGTTTAGCGGTGCCCCCGCCCCCCTCAATCTTTCTCTTTAGACATAGTGGCAGACGACCACGTAATATATTACTATGTGTACTGAAGGCACTCCAACCTAGCCTGATTCGCCGTTTTATCTTGGCATCGCAGGGTGTACTCGTCTTGATGAGTTGCCCTAAGTATACATACTTGTTCACTGCTTCTAGTACCTCGCCCTGTATTTGTATTTGCTTAACTGGGGTTCGACTGTTGAACATGACTTTAGTCTTTTTCATGTTCATTTTAAGGCCAATCTTCAAACTTTCCCTACTTAAATCACTTAGATATTGTTGTAGATCATCTGCTGACTCGCCGAAAAGAACAATGTCATCTGCAAATCTTAGATTGCTTAAGTGCCCATTCCCTATTTTAATCCCTTTTTCCCAATCTAACTTCTTGAATACTTCCTCCAAGCAAGCTGTAAACAGCTTCGGTAAGATGGTGTCGCCCTGCCTAACACCCTTTTTATTGGTATTTTATTGGTTTCTGCGTGGATTTTGATGGTCGCTGTACCATCTCTATATATATCCTCTAATAATCTACAGTATATTATCTCTACTCCTTGTTTACGAATTGCATCTAGTACTGAAGATATCTATACCGAATCGAATGCCTTTTCATAATCTACGAATGCCATACACAGGGGCTATATATATATTCATTTGTTTTCTCTTTTATTTGGGCTAGTGTGTGGATATGGTCTGTAGTTGAGAATCCGCTGTGGAACCCTACCTGTTCCCTGGGTTGTTTTGAATCTAATCTATCGGTGATACGGGCTGTGATGATTTTTGTGAACAGTTTATAGATTACTGAAAGGAGGCTTATAGGTCGGTAATTCTTTAAGTCTTTTGTGTCCCCCTTTTTGTGCATCAAAATAATTATTGCGTTTTTCCAGGATTTCGGAGTTTTACCGACGCTTAGACATCTGTTTAAAAGATGGGCCAGTTTTACTGCCGCAATCTCTCCTGCATCTTGAATAAGTTCTACACTAAGCCGTCTTCTCTTTTCATGCCTTATTTCCTCTACCGTGATGTTTGGAACGTCTCCATTTGTTGTGTTTGTCTCCGTACGTGGTTGATCGTTAGAGTGGTATAAGTCGCGATAGAAGTCTTCTATTACTTTGATCATTTCATTTTTATTGTATGTCACCTCTATATTAGGTTTCTTTACTGCATACATTTGTCTTTTCCCTATTCCGAGCCTCCTCATTGTTGCCTTAAGGCTGGTGCCGGCAAGCAGAGCTTCATTTATTTTTCCTATGTCAAATTTGCGTACATCCTCTTTCTTCTGCTGATTCTATCTTGTCTCTGATTGATGTTATTTTCATGTCCCTACGCTTTTTCATAAGATTTTTTTGTCTATCGAAAGCTTACT
>NW_028234408.1:33711347-33713847 GCF_977035675.1 Penaeus japonicus
TATGCTAAGAACTAATCCAGGGGTGTCAATTGATTTCTACACGCTACCATTTCATAGAAATTAATTCGACAGGAGCCCACTAATTATAGAATATTCTGGCTACGGAGCCTTATACCCCGCGACAATAGTATTAATTAGTATAAATATAACGTGTTCCTGAAAATATCCTGACATTTTCCAGGATCCCGGGATGCTCGGAAATTCCCAAAACAGGAAACTACTGTTCACACACACACACACAACAATAATATATATGTGCGTGCATGTATATATATGTATATATGTATATAATGTGTGTGTATGTATATATATATATATATATATATATATATATATATATATATATATATATATATATATATACATATCTGGCAACGAGTAGGAGAGGTGTCAATGTTAGGTCTCAACGATATTAAGTGTAAAATTATGTATATCCAGTGATCCGTGGCGACACAGCATAAGGTGAAAATGTTTGTGAATGTCTAAAGTGTATATTCGAGCGAAATAGAAATAAGAAATTACACAAGTGTTATAGAAAATTCAAAAAAAGAAAGAATGCCACAGGAAAGATATACCTTTCAAAGACATAGATATGCCAAAAAGTGCCCCAATATAATGAAGGAAACATTGAGTTATACCAACTATTATAGTGATTTGCAAATATACATTACAGCGTGAAAACATTTGAGGATGCCTGAATATATTCCTAATATAAAATCATACCATCCAAGCAAACCAACAGAAAATGAGTCAAACATCGCTTACACGTTACCCATAGATGCCACATCAGTGCCAGTACCAAGGGTCAAAGGTGACCAACTACCATTCAACCTCTGTTCAGAGTAAAATCAATTCGTAGTTCGTGAGGACATTTTACTATAGAATCACATATGTCAGGTTTTCAGTGTTCATAAATCTAATCATGCAACCACACTGAGTATCAGTCAGGACACTCATACAGAACAGGTGCCAACCGGTAAATTCCTCTCAGAAATGTTGCCAGATATACTGTATATATATACATCATTCCCTCTTATATATATATTTAAACAAATTATAATGCATGAGCACATTATATTTCACTTGTGTGTGTATGCACACGTAGACGCTGTTATATATGAGTGCTACGTATGTACATACATACAGGCGTAGACATCCGTTTAGAGTATGTGCATAATTGCATAATTGTATATATATATATCTATATGCGTCTACACTGTGCAAGCACAGGCACAATATATATATATATGTATAGAAACGTACATAAGTGCGGGCACGGGAGCATGCATAAACATGCAATTATACATTTTTGCATAGGCCCTGCACATGTATATAAACAAATGTTCATTCTCACAAGAGTAAACCGAAAGGTAGTGAGTTAGATCAGGGGATCAGAAATGAGAGAGGGCAAAGGCTAATAGAATTCGTTGAAGCTCGAATCCTTAAAATTATGAATACATTCTTTGAAAAGAGACCTGGGAGGAAATGGACATGGAAATCACCATCCAGCATTAAAAACGAAATTGACTTCATAATCACCAATAGGCGCAACAAGACGTAACTGTTATTAATAAAGTAAATGTCGGTAGCGACCATAGACTGGTCAGAAGTAGAGTAAAATTACAGCTAAGGGAACGAAATAAGCTCATACAGACCCCTCTTGTTAATCTAACTAACATTAAGAATAGGACGACAGAAATCAGTATTAACATCAGAAACAAATACTCAGCTCTCAAAGAAGATATTGACATAGACCAAATGAACGACCAATTCAGTGAGATATTAAATGAAGCTGCACTTGAAACAGGGGGTAAAGACGAAAAAGAAAAGTTCAGTAAGCTTTCGATAGAGACAAAAAATCTTATGAAACAGCGTAGGGACATGCAAATAACATCAATCAGAGACAAGATAGAATCAGCAGAGCTGACAAAGACGGTAAACAAGAAAAAGAAAGAGGGTGTACACAAATTTGACATACGAAAAATAAATGAAGCTCTGCTAGCCGGCACCAGCATTAAGGCAACAAATAGGAGGCTCGGAATAGGGAAAAACCAAATGTATGCAGTAAAGAAACCTAATGGAGAGGTGACATACAATAAAAATGAAATGATCAAAGCAATAGAAGATTTTTATCGCGACTTATACCACTTAAACAATCAACCACGCACGGAGACAAACACAACCATTGGAGACGTTCCAAATATTATGGTAAAGGAAGTAAATAGGGCACTAAAAGGCATGAAAAGAGGAAAAACACCAGGAGAAGACGGCATTAGTGTAGATCTTATTCAAGCTGCTTGAGAGATTGCGGCAGTAAAGCTGGCCAATCTTTTTCACAGATGTCTAACTCCAAAATCATGGCACAACGAATAATTATTTTAATACACAAAAAGGGGGACACAAAAGACTCAAAGAATTACTGACCTATAAGCCTCCTTTCAGTAATCTATAAACTATTTACAAAAATCATCACAGCCCGTATCACCGATACATTAGATTC
>NW_028234408.1:33718847-33721347 GCF_977035675.1 Penaeus japonicus
GCTACCTGATGATCCAACTGAACTTCTTGAAGAAATTCAAGCGACAGGTGTTTATTAATCCAAATACTTTTCAATATGAAAAGATATCCTGACTGTTATCTTCTATAGTGTAAAAATTTGCATTGTCTTTATAAGCTTTCCCTTATATATCATTGGATCCAATTATTTTTTTTGTGTTATTTCAGGGAAAGTCAGAAAGATTTGGATGACAGAAAGACTAATAGAACTAATAGAACTAAAGGAGAAATACCCTTATCTGGTGGAATACACGGTCAATTGTTTGGGAAATGATTAAGAACACTTTGCATGAATTTGTAAGTAGCAAATAGCTCTTGATATAGTGAACTGTATATTTGTTATGAGAAGGTTGGTTATTCAATGAAGCTTTATATTCTTTAAACCTTGAGTCAAGTGTTACTCAGATGTGAAGTTAATTTCCAATGTATACTTGCAAATTAGAAATTGATATATGTTCAATATTACACGTAAGATATTATCAGCATCATTACAGGCTTTTAATCATATTTATCTTAGACTTTAAAGTAGTGTATACAGTGCATAAGCTTCAATGAAAGATAAAGATCATGTTTTTTTCAGAGATTTATGACATTCTTGTATAATTTGATTCTCTATAGTAACCTAAGAGCTATGCTTTCCTTTATCTATATGCTTTGAGTGATATTCAGAAAAGGTAAACAATATTTAGAATTCATATGTAAATTCCTATGGCAAGAGGAGTTTATGTAGTTATGATCTTCAACTTTTATCTAACATGATAACTTGTATTCACAGAACTAGGAAAGTATTCTTGACTACATTTGCTTATTTGGGAGGGAGGGTAGGATTTGCAATATAATATTTTTCTGTGTTTAAGTAATGAGTGCAGATACTATATAAGTTGTCATAAAAAAATAAGATTATTGTACAAGTGATATGTAGTGATATGTGACTTCATAGACAGGAAGAAATGTGTGAATAAATAGTTCATGACACTACAGTCACCATACTTTGACCATAATACTTCGATCTGGATGAATAATACATTGCAGTAGTTAGGAAAGATTTAAAAAAATACACACACACACACACACATATATATATATATAATATATATATATATATATATATATATATATATATATATATATATATATATATAGATAGATAGATAGATAGATAGATAGATATAGATATATACATACAAATGTATACATATAAATAAATATACAAGAAATTAACAGGCCATTCATGAATGAGAGCCTGAGCATTATGACCTCCTGGCTTCCTTCTTGCTAGAGTGGCCGATTGTTAGTCCTTGTATTACAGATGAGGAAATTAATGATGATCCAGAAATAGCAGATGCACCAGTTATAACTGAGGTCTGTTCTAATTGCAACACCTTCCAAATTTCCCCCTCATTGATAGTAAATACCAACTCAACTGAAGATCATAGCAGTAGCTATGTTAATGCTATTACTCATATTGCCATTTCTCTTCCCAACTATAGGTCCCAACAACAGGTACACCTCTCATGACAGCTGCTATGCAAATCCCTCCCAAAACACAAGGAACCACAAGAACATGGAGACGGCTAACTGGAAGAGAACAGCTTGTCTCCAAAATGGAACAAATGCATCAGGAAATGAGGCAAAATTTTGAATAGTTTAAGAATACAGAACATATATATATATATATATATATATATATATATATATATATATATATATATATATATATAAAAGTATGTGTATGTGTGTGTGTGCGCGTGCGTGCGTGTGCATGTGTGTGTTTGAGTTTGTTTGTGTGTTTAAAACAAAAGTTTTTGTTGCTGTCACCTCCAGAAGAGGAGACTAGTGTATTAATTTTACGTTTATATCATTAATGTTTTATATATCTATTGTCAAGTTTGTAGATCTTTCAGTTAGATTTCTGTGAAAATAGTATATAATAACAAATCCATTATTTTTAGTGCTACAGTATATGAGAATTTGAATAGATATATTTAAGTTTATAAATCAGCAATTTAATGTGTTGACGAAATAAACTCTTTATCTTATTAAATATGCAATAAGTATTTGTTGCTTTATTATCCTGGACAGGTGAGGATAAGCTGAACTGATATTTAAAGTAATTGGAAATACTTTTATTGTGACAAAGTTGCTAAATAAACAAAAAAAGTTATAGGTCACATTTGTACTTAAAACATTTGAGTAAAAAACATATACTATATATACAAAACATTTCAAAACACACACACACACACACACACACACACACACACACACTGCCATTATATTTGCACTGTGCTTCATTGTTCTGTCCAGGTCAGATTGTACACATAACAACCATCCACAGCACCAATTACCCCTGGCAGGCCAGCCTAATGCTAAAAGTCTCTTTCCCTTTCCACTGCTTCCTCGTGCATTGGCCATCTAATATACTTGCTACCAAGAGCGCACAGCATTTCTATTATTTTTTGCACACAATCAAATGTAACTCA
>NW_028234408.1:33768847-33773847 GCF_977035675.1 Penaeus japonicus
GAGAGAAAACGAGAGGGATGAGAGAGAGAGGGGAGAGAGAGAGAGAGAGAGAGAGAGAGAGAGAGAGAGAGAGAGAGGGAGAGAGAGAGAGAGAGAGAGAGAGAGAGAGAGAGGGGGAAGAGAGAGAGAGAGGAGGGGAGAGAGAGAGAGAGAGAGGGGAGAGAGAGAGAGAGAGAGAGAGAGAGAGGGAGAAAAGAGAGAGAGAGAGAGAGAGAGAGAGAGAGAGAGAGAGAGAGAGAGAGAGAGAGAGAGAGAGAGAGAGAGAATCATCATTTTATCCTAATTATTAGGTGAGCTAAACTTTCTTTGGCATTCTAATACGAAATTGATATGTCATAGATATTATCTAATCATCATTAAGATTAACTGATTTTTGGAAGAGTGAGATTATATGTCCGAAACGCTCGTGTAGTCAACAACGTTTCATTCATTCACAGTACTAAAGTAGTTGCCAATTGAATAATGGGCTACAATTAGATACATGATAACACAACTGATGGGCCACTTTGCATACCTTGATTCCCTCTCTTTGGATACATGTGAAATGAACATTATAATTACAGTGTCATGCCTTTTTTTTTTCTTTCTTTTTAGTAAAACTAGAATTCGAAGAATCATTATAACAGCGACTTAAACAAATCAGAAAAATATTGAATTGTTTTAGTCCCTTAATTGCTTGGATAGGAAAATATTCCGTTAAAAAAAAAAAAAAAAAAAAGTTTTAAAAGTCCATTTTTTAAACATGGGAGTTCTAATAAACATACATATATCTATTAACAGGGTATCAAATGCAGAAGCGGTAGGAATGAAAAATGCAAGATATGAAATAACTGTTTCTAAATTATATATTCAACAAAATTACGGTAAACGTTAATTGCACACCCTGCAATGTGAAATTTATTCATGCTCATTTATACTTTTCTACAGCATATATGTCTATATATATACATTACAGTTTTGCCTTCTCTCTCTCTCTCTCTCTCTCTCTCTCTCTCTCTCTCTCTCTCCCTCTCTCTCTCTCTCTCTCTCTCTCTCTCTCCCTCTCTCTTTTTCTCTCTCTTTCGCTCATCCAATTACCATTCTCTCCCTTATAATGAGAAATAAATAAAACGATAAAACGACACGCCGCCGTTTCACTCACACTCCGTCCATTCACCTCATCTCACTGTCTCGACAATACCTCCCAAGGAAGAAGTAGGTAGACGGGTCAAATTAAAGGGGTTCTTTCATATCCGGTCGAGCCACATTTTTCATACTTCTTCATTTCCCTCATGTGTTCAGGGGCCTCGCGCGCTTAGTGTGTTTTTCTTCTTGATCTTTTTACTCTCTGTTTCGCCTTATGCTTACTGGTAGATGTGCGTGAATTTGGTTTTATGTATATTAGTGTGGACATTTACGCATCATCAGATATTCAGAAAGATGTATATACGTGTATGTGAGCATATATATATATTATTATATATATAAATATAATATATATATAATAATATATATATATAAATATCTATAATATCAATATATATATACATATATACATGTTATGTATATACACACACATATATATATCTATAATAAATCTATATTAAATAAATATATGATATATATATATATATTAAATAAATGGTAAATATAGATATAATATACATTATTTTATATATATATATATATTATATATAAGATGTGTATAATATTATATATATATATTATATATATATATATAATATATATATATATATATATATATATGTGTGTGTGTGTGTATAACTATATATATTATATATATATAGGTATATATATATTATTTATTATATATATATATATATATAACCTATATAAAATATATCTATATATTCATATATAAATACACACACACACACACACCACACACACACACACACACACACATATATATATATATATATATATATATATATATAAATATATATATATATATATATATACATATATATAAATATATTATATAGAACATATATATATATATATATATACATATATATATATATATATTATATATAGATATATAATATATATATATATATTCACATATTAAATACACACACCACACACACGACCACACACACACACACACACACACACACATATTTATATGTAAATAATCTATATATATATATAGAAATAAATATATATATATATATAACATAAGAAATATATATATATATAATATAAAATATATCTATATATATAAAATAAATATATACACTGCACTACACACACACACACACACACACATATATATATGTATATATATATCTATATATATATATATATAGATATTATATATATATATATAGATAGTATGTATTTATATACATATATAGATATATATAAATATATAACTATATGTAATATATATATATAAATAAATATATATATATATATATATATATTATATATCTATGTTATATGTATGTATTTATATATAATATATAAATATATATATTATATATATATATATATATATATAATATAAATATAAATATGTATATATATCCATAAATGAATATACAAATATATATATAAATGAAAACAAACATAAACATATATATATAATATATATAATAATATATATATATAATATATATATATAGATATATAAATATATATATAAATGTAAGTATATGTGTACCATATATGTAATAATAATTTATGATATATATATATATATATATATATGTATTAATATGTTTATATATATGTCGTATATATATATATATCTATATATATATATATATTATATTATAAACTATATGATATACATATATAGATGTATAACTATGAATATATTTAGATACATAAATATAGATATATATATGTATATAATGTATATAATATATATAATATATATATATATATATATATATATATATATATAATATATTAATAAAACATTGATATACATAAATATATATATATATATATACAAATATTATAATATATCTAGATATAGATAATATATAATAATAATAAATGTATATATATACATATAATAGACATATCTATATCTATATCTTCTATCTATCTATCTATTTAATCTTCTTTATATATATTATAATTATATATATATTATATATATATATATATATATATATAATCTATTTATATATATATAATATGTGTGTTGTTGTTGTGTGTGTGGTGTGTGTGTGTGGGTGTGTGTGTGTGTGTGTGTGTTGTGTGTGTATGTTTATTAATAATATATACAATATATATATATATATATATATAGATATATGTTTTTTTTGTTTAATATATATATATTATATATATATATATATTGTATGATGTATGTATGTATATATATATTTTTTATTATTATATTTATCTTTATTATATATATATATATATATATAATATATATAATATATATTATATATATATCTAAGTTATATATATATATGTTTGTGCGTGTGGGTGTGTGTGTGTGTGTGTCGGTTCAGTGGTGTGTATGGTATAAATAAACGTATAGTTACTTATATATATATATATATATATATATATATATATATATAATATATATATATATAAATAAATATAATTATAGAATATATATATAGATAATATATTTATATATATAATATATATATATAGATCTCTATAAATGTATAATATGTATATATATATATATATATGTAGGTATTATATATATGGTATACATATATATATATATATATATATAACATATATAATGTAGAAATTGTACATAATGTAGTAATATACGTATAATATAAATATACTATAATATATATTATAATATATATATATATATATAGAATATATAAGATATATATATATATAATTTAATATACAACTATATTTATAATATATATATACAATATATTATATAGAAGTATATATATATATATAGAATATAAGATTATAATAAAGATAGTTTAGTTGTGTTGGGGGTGTGTTGTGTGGTGGGTGGTGTGATGTGATGGTGTTGTGTTTGGTGTGTGTTTTGTGTGTTGGTGTGTGGGTGGGTTGTGGGTATGTGTATTGATTATAGATATATGATATTATTTATTTATATTTTAATTTATATATTGATATAGATATATATATACAATAACATATAGATGTTGTGGATTCAGATATATTTTACATATATACTACATACTAATAGATATATTTATTTATATATGTAGATATGTATAATTTAACACATATACTACTTGCATACATATATATATATATATATATTTATTTATATATATTTATATATTAGATATATATATATATATATATTATGTATGTATGTATGTACTGTAATGTATGTATGTATGTTTGTGTATGTTTACATATATACGTTTAATTGTGTCTGGAACTGACAAAACCTAATAGTGCCTTATATTGCACGTAGGCCGATTCGGACGTCTATGAGGACTTTAAAGAGAGAGAGAGAGAGAGAGAGAGAGAGAGAGAGAGAGAGAGAGAGAGAGAGAGAGAGTGAGAGAAGAGTGAGAGAGAAGAGAGATAGAGAGAGGGAGAAGAGAGAGAGAAGGAGAAGAAGAGAGAGAAGAGAGAGGAGAAGAGGGGAGAGAGAGAAGAGAGAGAGAGAGAGAGAGAGAGAAGAGAGAGAGAGAGAGAAGCAGAGAGAGAGAGAGAGAAAGAGAGAGAGCGCGAGAGAGGGAGAGAGAGAAAGAGAGAGAGAGAGAAAGGGAAGAAGAAGAAGGAGAGAGAGAGAGAGAGAGAGAGAGAGAGAGAGAGAGAGAGAGAGAGAGAGAGAGAGAGAGAGAGAGAGAGAGAGAGAGAGAGAGAGAATCATCATTTTATCCTAATTATCAGGTGAGCTAAACTTTCTTTGGCATTCTAATACGAAATTAATATGTCATAGATATTATCTAATCATCATTAAGATTAACTGATTTTTGGCAGAGTGAGATTATATGTCCGAAACGCTCGTGTAGTCAACAACGTTTCATTCATTCACAGTACTAAAGTAGTTGCCAATTGAATAA
>NW_028234408.1:33786347-33788847 GCF_977035675.1 Penaeus japonicus
GGAACTTTGCTAAACATGGCTTATAAGGCCTAATACATGTTCAGGATTTTTTCACAGCATATTCTCATTATTCAAAGATAAAAGCACGAAAACAAGAAAAACTGTCATCAGAACCAGTTTAGCATATCAATTCATAGATCACCATTTTAGAATTTCCCTTACGTTTCATAACCGTTTCTCAAAGCAACCTGAGATGGCATTTAGTGATAGGAACTGTTCAATTTGGAGAATGCAAGAGAGCCAGTACGATAGGCACACAGTAACTCTTGTTCGCTGACACTACGCAGCTACAGGTATACAGGCAACAATCGCAAAGAGAGAAATAAGAGACAGGCATTGAAATATAAAGCATTTAAGCATATCTGCAAGTGTGGCCAAAATGTATCGCTGAATTTGATTTAGATTTAGTGTCTCCCGGTTGCGCGGTTCTCGTTCTTGCATTCGGCATCGATTCACCGAGGGATGTGTTACTTAGTGTAGATGCAAATTGGATGTTATATATCTTCGTGCTATATGGGTCCGCGTACAGCTGATCAAACATGAGATGGAAACACACCTACAGTGAAGGCTTTGGCGACGTTGTTGTCGGTGCGTACAGTTGAGAATGCAGATGTAGAATAGGGAAGAGAGGAAGACAAAGAAAGGAAGGAAAAGATATAGAATTGAAATGATATTGAAACTGAAAAGTAAGAAATTGCAATTCCTCGTTCATACTTTTGATTTAATCTCCCTCTCGTGTTGCATATTCATTTTTATTCAAGAGTTTTTTTTTTAACACAAATTCCAGTGGCACTTTCCTGTGTTCTTTTATTTCCCTGTTATCTTTTGAGGCACTGACCTCAACGGCAAGCTGCTCGAGCTAAGATCACGTTGATTCCTGTTTGCTTTTTTCCCTCACAGGTCTCATGGATTCGACAAGAGGATCTGATGGTTCTGGCCACGAACGAGATCACGTTCACAACAGATGAGCGATTCAAGGTACGTTTGTTCAGGTTCAGGGATCTTGGGATGTAACGATAGTAGTAATAGGGATAAGAAATATAGATGGACCAATGTTGTTGTCATTGATTATTATGATTTCATTAATAATTATAAAACGAATGTTGTAAAAGGTAAAATAGTGGTGGAACGAACGTTATATTCATCACCATAAAGAAAAAGAAAAAATAAATTGTAGCAAGACAAAAAAAAAAAAAAAAAAAGTAATGGGGACAATAATGATGATAGCAAATGTAAAGTCAATACTAATAGTTCTCATGACTGGAACGAGAAAAAAAGAGAACTAGTGACGGAATATATAAATACTAATTTGCGAAGAAAAGAAAAGAAAAAGTGTAACACCATGTAATCCTCACAAAAAAAATCTTTACCATCATCATAGAAAGAAAGAAAACAAACAAACAAAAAAAAACATAGGCATTCATCATCATCATCCTAAAGGGAATAAAAACTAAATGAACGCAGAGCGAGCCACCACCTCCATAAAAAGAAAGAAAACAAAAAACAACAGACTCACATTCCCTCCCCGTCCCCCAACCTCCCATCAAATTCCCAAGCAACAAGCCACGCTATCTAAAATTCAAGTGTTGTAACTAAAATGTATCTGGAATGGAGGGAAAGCACCCCCGGGGGAGGTTAAAGCGTGCCTTGAGCCTCGGGAGAAGGTTTGCTGAAGAAACAGGAGAGACAAACGTAAGTTGAGACATTCGGTTCCCGCATAGCAATGGCAGTTCAAGCTTTCTTGTTGCTTGCCTTGCCTTAGTGGCAGAATAAGTTGATTGTCTACTGGAAGAAATTCGTGGTGGTGTTAAATATTCATGATTAGTGATCGGAACGATTCTAGTGATAGAGAAATGCCACTTGGGGATTTATAGTAAAGAAGATGAACACGAAAGACCGTTATCATTTTTTTTATTGTTTCTATTATATGATATATGAGAGGGATAGGGATTATCAAAACAGCCATCGTGATAATCACAATTATTTCTTCATCATAATTACATATTTTAATGCTTTTATCATCTCTGTCACCACTGTCATGATATCTATAGCGCGTTAATGATATCAGCATTCACTTCCATTAGAATGCAATGCAGGTGAAGGAACAGCTCTTTCTAGCTTCACTTTTACTTTAGTCTCCAACTTTCTTAGGTCTTCGAGTCGAGTCCTCGTCAGACTGCGCTTCTTGCGTTACTTTTTTTTTTAAAGTTCCGGTTACTTACTATTGATATTCACTCTGATAAGATATTGAGCCTCCCCGCTACTTTATTCTGGTCAAAGTCCTTTTTTTTATCTCCCTCCATTTGTCTTCTGGTTCTCCATCATGCAATGAAGGCTTTACGGCTTGTCATTTCCAAATTCACCTGCATCGTATAATATGCAAATCATCCATAAAAATTCAAATTTTCCGGCCTGGTTTTGTTACCTCATCCAATATTGCCATACATCTTTCTCCTCCACATTACGCTTCAGACAAAATGCTTCGGTGATGAAGGTAGTT
>NW_028234408.1:33836347-33838847 GCF_977035675.1 Penaeus japonicus
GGTTGCCACACTAGACAATACTTAACGGTTGCCACACAAGGCAATACTTAATGGTTGCCACACTAGACAATACTTAACGGTTGCCACACAAGGCAATACTTAATGGTTGCCACACTAGACAATACTTAACGGTTGCCACACTAGGCAATACTTAACGGTTGCCACACTAGGCAATACTTAACGGTTGCCACACTAGACAATACTTAACGGTTGCCACACTAGGCAATACTTAACGGTTGCCACACTAGACAATACTTAACAGTTGCCACACTAGACAATACTTAACGGTTGCCACACTAGGCAATACTTAACGGTTGCCACACTAGACAATACTTAACGGTTGCCACACTAGACAATACTTAACGGTTGCCACACTAGACAATACTTAACGGTTGCCACACTAGACAATACTTAACGGTTGCCACACTAGACAATACTTAACGGTTGCCACACTAGGCAATACTTAACAGTTGCCACACTAGATAATATTTAACGGTTGCCACACTAGATAATGCTTAACGGTTGCTACACTAGATAATAATTAACGGTTGCCACACTAGATAATAATTAACGGTTGCCACACAAGGCAATACTTAACTGTTGTCACACTAGATAATGCTTAACGGTTGCCACACTAGATAATGCTTAACGGTTGCCACACTAGATAATAATTAACGGTTGCCACACTAGATAATAATTAACGGTTGCCACAATAGATAATGCTTAACGGTTGCCACACTAGATAATAATTAACGGTTGCCACACTAAATAATGCTTAACGGTTGCTACACTAGATAATAATTAACGGTTGCCACACTAGATAATGCTTAACGGTTGCCACACTAGATAATAATTAACGGTTGCCACACTAGATGATGCTTAACTGTTGTCACACTAGATAATGCTTAACGGTTGCCACATTAGATAATGCTTAATGGTTGCCACACTAGATAATAATTAACGGTTGCCACACTAGATAATAATTAACGGTTGCCACACTAGATAATAATTAACGGTTGCCACACAAGGCAATACTTAACTGTTGTCACACTAGATAATGCTTAACGGTTGCCACACTAGATAATAATTAACGGTTGCCACACTAGATAATAATTAACGGTTGCCACACTAGATAATAATTAACGGTTGCCACACTAGATAATAATTAACGGTTGCAACACTAGATAATATTTAACGGTTGCCACACTAGACAATACTTAACGGTTGCCACACTAGATAATAATTAACGGTTGCCACACTAGATAATAATTAACGGTTGCCACACTAGATAATGCTTAACGGTTGCCACACTAGATAATGCTTAACGGTTGCCACACTAGATAATAATTAACGGTTGCCACACTAGATAATAATTAACGGTTGCCACACAAGGCAATACTTAACTGTTGTCACACTAGATAATGCTTAACGGTTGCCACACTAGATAATGCTTAACGGTTGCCACACTAGATAATAATTAACGGTTGCCACACTAGATAATAATTAACGGTTGCCACAATAGATAATGCTTAACGGTTGCCACACTAGATAATAATTAACGGTTGCCACAATAGATAATAATTAACGGTTGCCACACTGGACAATACTTAACGGTTGCCACACAAGGCAATACTTAACTGTTGTCACACTAGATAATGCTTAACGGTTGCCACACTAGATAATGCTTAACGGTTGCCACACTAGATAATAATTAACGGTTGCCACACTAGATAATGCTTAACTGTTGTCACACTAGATAATGCTTAACGGTTGCCACACTAGACAATACTTAACTGTTGTCACACTAGATAATGCTTAACGGTTGCCACATTAGATAATGCTTAATGGTCGCCACACTAGATAATAATTAACGGTTGCCACACTAGATAATAATTAACGGTTGCCACACTAGATAATAATTAACGGTTGCCACACTAGATAATAATTAACGGTTGCCACACTAGATAATAATTAACGGTTGCCACACTAGATAATAATTAACGGTTGCCACACTAGATAATAATTAACGGTTGCCACACTAGATAATAATTAACGGTTGCCACACTAGATAATAATTAACGGTTGCCACACTAGATAATAATTAACGGTTGCCACACTAGATAATAATTAACGGTTGCCACACTAGATAATGCTTAACGGTTGCCACACTAGATAATAATTAACGGTTGCCACACTAGACATTACTGAACGGTTGCCACACAAGACAATACTTAACGGTTGCCACACTAGACAATACTTAAAGGTTGCCACACTAGGGAATACTTAACTGTTGCCACACTGGGCAATACTTAACGGTTGCCACACTAGACATTACTGAACGGTTGCCACACTAGGCAATACTTAACGGTTGCCACACTAGACATTACTGAACGGTTGCCACACTAGGCAATACTTAACGGTTGCCACACTAGACATTGCTGAACGGTTGCCACACTAGGCAATACTTAACGGTTGCCACACTAGGCAATACTTAACGGTT
>NW_028234408.1:33843847-33846347 GCF_977035675.1 Penaeus japonicus
CTAAATATAAATATATATATATATATATATATAGCTATATATATATATACTTTATATATAATATAATCTTGTATGTGTGTGTGTGTGTGTTTGTATATGAGTGTGTGGGTGTGTCTTTGTATGTATGTGTGTGAGTATGTGTGTGTGTGTATGTGTATGTGTATGTACATGTATGTGTGTGTATGTGTGTGTGTGTGAGTATGTGTGTGTGTATGTGTGTGTTTGATTATGTTATTGTTACAAATATTATTACCACCTTTGATGAAGATTTTCATATCATAATACCTAAAATTTAGTCTCTCTCTCTCTCTCTCTCTCTCTCTCTCTCTCCCCCCCCTCCCACCCCCCCCCCCCCCCCCCCCCCTCCCCTCCCCTCTCTCTCTCTCTCTCTCTCTCTCTCTCTCTCTCTCTCTCTCTCTCTCTCTCTCTCTCTCTCTCTCTCTCTCTCTTTCTCTCTTTCTCCCTCTTTCTCTATCTATATATCTTTATCTCTCTCTTGCTCTGTTTCTCTTCAACGGAGCGAGTTTAGGGGGGAAAAGCGTGTTTAAAAGCTAGAAAATGAAAACCATTTTAAAAAAATACATAAAAAACTATCAGGCCCAAAAAAGTTTTAATGGGTTATCAAAGTTTGAACATCAAATAAAAGAGAGAGGGAGGAAGAAGGTTGAAATCAGACTAAAGGATATTAACATTAATATCCGTAAAGGTTAGCAAGGGTCATTAATCGTAATGGTGGTGATTAGCAGTCATTAATTATGATAATTTTAAGAATTACACTAATTACGATTACCGGAGTAATAGTAGATGATAATGACGATGATAATGATAATGATTTATATGGTAATAATAATGATAATGTCAATGATATGATGGTAAGAATAGTAGTAATAATTATAAAACAATACTATTTATTCTTGCTATAATTATCGTTAATATTATTGTTTACATTCTTATCATTATCATCATTGTTATTATTAGAAGAAAAATGGCAAATGTATTGATGATAATTATAGCATAATAGTAATGATAATCTAGACGGTGAAGAACGACAGTGATAATGTTTCTATAAAGCGTTATCATTATAATAATTGTTTGTTTTTATCTCTTCTATTCTTATTATTATCATCATAATAATTACTATCATTATCATGACTTTTCTACTATCCATTTTATGATCATCAATATCACTATTATTGTTATTGTTATTATCTATATTATGATTGCGTTACTATATTTTCATCCTCGTTATCATCACTATCATTATCATCATGAAGATAATAGTTCCGGCAGTAGAAATGATAAAAATATACAAAAATATAATAGATAATACTGACAATGATCAAAATAACGCTTCTCTTTAAAGATATCGATTATAATGATAATGACGATGATAATGTTTTTTTTATGATAATAATGATTACAATGATAATGATTACAATGATAATAATGATAATGGTGATGATAATAATAAAGATGATGATGATAATGATAATAATAACAATAATAATGATGATGAAACACGTAACAAAACAAGGACAGCAACAAGATAGATCATGAAACTTAAAATGAATATTAATAATTATATCAAAAACAGTAATGAAAATAACATTGATAGCGATGATAAAGATAATGAAAATAATTATGATAATGATGATAACAATGATATTGATAATAATTGTAATAAAATGTCAAATATATATGTATCAATGTTAACAAGAATCACTATGATAATAATGATGATAATGAAGTGGATGATGATTCTAATGATGATAATCATAATGATCATTACAATAATAAAAGCACTGATAGTAATGATAATAGTAAACATTGTAGTAGTATTAGAAGTCGTTGCAATAATAATAGTAATAATTGTAATAAGAACACTCACAATATTTATTGCCTGAACGCGTTTATTGGTCACACATTTATGTTAAGGATATGTTAAAAATGTCAATGTGAAGATAGAGTAAGTAAGTGTAGAGAGACCAAAAGGTTGATATATGTAGATTTAGATCATTTTTTTTAAACATACATAAATACATTCACACAGGAACGTATCTAACTTTGATGTGGCTTTGTAAACTCCACGTCTGACTAATTTCGAAATCTCTTCCTCTGCAGATGAAGAACCGCGCGCAATGCACCATGACACAGGATCTCCTTCCTGCAGGATCAGCGCCAAGCTCCTTATTCTAGGCATCTTCATTATCCTTCTTACTCACACGGACAGATGATAATACACTCCTTCAGGGACGAGCTTACTAGGAGGGCTCGGAGAGGACGTTGTCTCCTCTCCCTGATGTGATTCTTGGACCCTTAAGACGTGATCTGGTGTGAAAGGTTCGCCTATGAGGCAAGGTCAAGGTGGAACTGTTTTGATTGTAAGCCACACACACATATATACATGATCTTTATGTGATATATATGTATATATATATAGTGTATAATATATTTATAGATATGTGTATATGTATAGTTATTGTATGTATATGTATATATA
>NW_028234408.1:33871347-33876347 GCF_977035675.1 Penaeus japonicus
TTGAGAATCCGCTGTGGAACCCAGCCTGTTCCCTGGGTTGTTTTGAATCTAATGTATCGGTGATACGGGCTGTGATGATTTTTGTGAACAGTTTATAGTTTCCTGAAAGGAGGCTTACAGGTCGGTAATTCTTTAAGTCTTTTGTGTCTCCCTTTTTGTGTATTAAAATTATTATTGTGTTTTTTCAGGCCTCCGGAGTTTTACCGACGCTTAGACATCTGTTATGGAGATTGACCAGTTTTACTGCCGCAAACTCTCCTGCATCTTGAATAAGATCTACACTAATGCCGTCTTCTCCTGGTGTTTTTCCTCTTTTCATGCTTTTTAGTGCCCTATTTACTTCCTCTACCGTGATGTTTGGAACGTCTCAAATTGTTGTGTTTGTCTCCGTGGTTGATCGTTTGAGTGGTATAAGTCGCGATAAAAGTCTTCTATCACTTTGATCATTTCATTTTTTATTGTATGTCACCTCTCCGTTGGGTTTCTTTACTGCATACATTTGTTTTGTTTCCGATTCCAAGCCTCCTCTTTTTAGCCTTAAAGCTGGGGCCGGCAAGCAGAGCTTCGTTTATTTTTCGTATGTTAAATTTGCGTACATCCTCTTTCTTCTTCTTGTTTATCGTCTTAGTCAGCTCTGCTGATTTTATCTTGTCTCTGATTGATGTTATTTTCATGTCCCTACGCTGTTTCATAAGCTCTTTTGTCTCCAGCGAAAGCTTACTGAACTTTTCTTTTTCGTCTTTACCGCTATTTCAAGTGCAGCTTCCGTTAATATCTCACTGAATTGGTCGTTCACTTGGTCTATGTCAATATCTTCTTCGAGAGCTGAATATTTGTTTCGGATGTTGATACTTCATTCCGTCGCCCTATTCTTAATGTTGATTATATATATATATATATATATATATATATATATATATATATATATATATATATATATATATATATATTTATATATATGTATATACACATATATACATATATATTTATATTTTGTATGTATATATATATATATATGTATATATATATATATATATAATATATATATATATATATATATATATATATATATATAAAGAAAAGAAAAGAAAGAACGGGAAGAAAGAAAGAAAGAAAAGGAAAGAAGCGAAAGGCAAAAGAGAAAAGAGAAGAAAAAGAAAGAGACGAAAAAAGGAGAAAGAAAAAACATAAGAGATGAAAGATGAATGGAGAAGAAGAAAGTATGGGAAAAAAAAAAAGAAAGAAGAAAGAAGAAGAAAAAGAAGAAGAAAGGAGAGGAGGAGAAGATTAGAGAAGTAAGAGAAAAAAAAAAAAGGAGAGGGAAAAAGGGAAGAAGGAAAACGAATGAGAAAGAAAAAAGAAAAGAAGATAAGAAGAGAAGGGAAGGGAAAGGGGAGAAAGAAAGAAGAGAAAGAAAAAATAAGTAAGAGAAAAAAGAAAGAACTGGAAAGAAGAAATAAAAAGAAAGAGAAGAAAAAGAAGGAAGAAGATGAAGAAAAGAAGTGAGAAAAGGAGAGAAGAGAAAGAAAAAAGAAGGAAAGAGAGAAAAGAGGAAAAAGAAAGCGAAAAGAAGAAAAAGAAAGAAAGAAGAAGAAAAGAAAGAGAAGAAGCAGGAAAAAAGAAAAAGAGAAAAAACGCTGAGAAGAAAAAAAAAGGAAAGAAATAGAAAGACAGAAAGGGCAAAAAAAAAGAATATGCATGATGTGGAAAACGAAGAAGAAAGGAGAAAAAAGAAAGCAAAGAGATGAAGAGAAGAAGAGAAGAACGAAAGGAAAGAAGAAAGAGAAGGGAAAGAGAGAGATGAGAAGAGAAAAGAGAAAGGAAAAAGAGAAAAGAAAAAGAAAGAGAAAGAAGAAAGAAAAGAAAAAAGGAAGAAGAGAAGAGAAAGAAAGAAGAAAAAGAAAAATAGAGAGAAAAGAGGAAGAAAAGAGGAAAGAAAATCAAGAGGCAGAAAAAAGCAAAGAAAGAAGAAATGAGGATGAAGAAAGAGAGAAAGAACGAAAAGAAGAGGAAAGAGAAGGAAAGAAAAGAGGAAAAGAAGAGAAGGAAGAGGACTAAGAGAAGGAAGAAAGGAAAAAACAAGGAAGAGAAAAGAAAAAAAGAAAACAGAGACGAAGAAAAGAGAAAAGAAAAAAATACAAAGAAAAAGGAAAAGAAAAACAAGAGAAGTAAAGAGAGAAGAAGAAGGAGAAAGAAAAGGAAAAGAGAAGGGAAAAAAAGAAGAAAGAAGAAGTAAAAGAGAAAAGGAAGAAGAAAAAGAAAAGAAAGAGAGAAAGAAGAAGATAAGAGATAAAAGAAGAGAAAGAAGAAGAAAAAAGAAAGAAAAAGGAAATAAAAAATAAAGAAGAAAAGAACGAAGAGAAGGAAAGAAAAAAACAGACGAAGAGAAGATGAAAGGAGAAGAAAAAAAAGAAAAGAAGAGAAAGATAGAAAAGAAAAGGGAAGAAATAAGAGAAAAAGAGAAAGAAGAACGAAAAAAGAATAAGACGAAGAAAGGACAAGAAGAAAGAGAGAAAAACAGGGAGTAAAGAATAGGAGAACAAAGAAGAAAAAAGGAAAGAAGAAGAAGAAGAAGAAGAGAAGAAGAAGAAGAAGAAAAGAAAAAAAGGAAAAGAGAGAGAAAAGGTAGAAAGTGGGGGAAGAAAAAAGAAAGACATAGCAAATCATTGAAAAAAGAAGAGATGAAGAAAGAAGAAGGAAAAAGGAGATGACGAAGAGAAAGAAGAAGAAGAAAGAAAAAGAAAAAAGAAGAACGGATAGAAGAAAGAAAGAAAGAAAGAAAGAAAAGAAAACCAGATGAAAAAGAAAAGAGAGATAAAAAGAAAAAGAAGCGAAAAAAAAGAAGGGAAAGATAAAAGAAGAAGCGAAAAGAAGAGGAAGAAGGAAGGAGGAAGGGAGAGAGAAGAAAGAAGAAAAAGGAGAGGAGAGAAGAAAGAAAAGGAAAGAAAAGAAGAGGAAGAAAAAAAGAAAGAAAAAAGAAATCGAAAAAAAAGAGGAAAGATGGAAAAAAAGGGAAAGAAGAGAAGAGAAGAGAAAGGAAAACAGTAGATAAGAACGAAGAAAAGGAGATCTGAAAAGAAGAAGAAGAAAATGGAACAAGAGAAGAACAAAAGAAAGAAAAGAAGGAAAGAAAAAGAAAAGAAGAAAGAAGATAACAGAAGAAAAGAAGGAAAAGACGAGACACAAAGAAGAGTAGAAGAAAAGGAAAAAGAGAAGAAAAAAAAAAGCAAAGTAAAAAGAAGAGAGAAGGAGAGATAAGAGAAGTGAGGAAGGTGAAAAGAGGGAGAAGAAGGAAGAAGAGAAAAAAATCACGAAAGAAAAGAAGAGAAAGAAAAGAATGCAAAGAAGACAGAAATAAGAATAGGAAAGAAGCCCAAAGAAGAAGAGAAGCTGAAAAAATCGAAAGAAAGGAAAAGAAAAGAGAAGAAGAAAGAAAAGAGATAGAAGAAGAAAGATGAGAAAGAAAAAGGAAGAAGAGAGAAGATGAATGAAAAAAGAAATGGGAAGAAGAAACAAAGAAAAAGAAGAAAGAAGAAGAGAAAAGAGAATAGAAAGAGAAGAAAAGAGAGAAAAAAGTGAAGAAGAGAAGAAGAAAAGGAGAATAAAGTGAGGGCGAGAAAGAAGAAGAAAAGGAAAAGAGAAAAAGAAGAAAGAGAAAAAGGAAAAAAAAAAGAAGAAAAAAATCACCCGAACGCGAACCCGGAGAAGAGAAAAAGAAAAAAGGCAAAAAAAAAAAGACAAAAAAAAAAAAAGGAGAAAGCAAAAAAAAAGAAAAAAAGAAGAAAAAGAAATAGAAAAAGAAGGAACAAAGGAAAAAAAAAAAAGAAAAAGAAAGAGAGCGGAGAAAAGAAAAATAGAAGACAGAAAAAAAGAAAAAAGCGAGTGAAAAAAGAAAAAAAAAAGAAAAAAGAAGAAAAAAAGAACAAAAGAAAGACAAACACAAAAAGAAAAAAAAAACATAAAGCAAAAAAGAACAGAGGAAAAAAAAAAGAAAAGAAGACCCCAAAAGAATGGAAAAATGAAAAAAAAAGAAGAAAAAGGAAAAAGAAAAAGAAGAAAACAGGAGAAAAAAGGAGGAAAAGGAAGGAGAGCGAAAGAAACAAGGAAGTGAAGAAAAAAATAGGACTACGCACGAGAACAAGGAAGATCCGATTGCTCTAATATAATAGAGGAAGAAAGAAAGCGAAGAAGAAAAAAAGAGAGGGAGGGGGATGGAAAGGGATGGGGGGGAAAGAAAGAAAAAAGCGGAAAGAAAGGGAGAGGCGAAGGGGGGAAAGAGGGGAAAAAAACAAGAGGTAGGGAGAAGGAAGAAAAAGAAGGGAGGGGGGAGGAGGGAGGAAGAAAATGAAAGGAAGGAAGGAAGGAGAAAGAAGGAGAAGAGAGAAAGAGGGGAAAAAGAGAAGAAGGGAAGAAGAGAAGAGAGAGAAGAGAGAAAGAAAGAAGAGAAGAGAGAAGAGAAGAGAGAGAGAGAGAGAGAGAGAAGAAAGAGAAGAGAAGAAGAAAGAGAAAGAAAGAAAAGAAAGAAAGAAAAAGAAGAAGAAGAAACAGCGAAAGACAGAGAACAAAGAGAGCAATAAGGAACAGCGAAAGAAAGAGAACAAAGAGAGCAAGAAGGAACAGCGAAGGAAAGAGAACAAAGAGAGCAAGAAGGAACAGCGAAAGAAAGAGAACAAAGAGAGCAAGAAGGAACAGCGAAAGAAAGAGAACAAAAAGAGCAAGAAGGACCAGCGAACACGTAGACCAGAAAAGAGAAAGGAAGGGAAGAAAGGGAGGAGAAGGAGCGGACGCAAGATCCTCAATCTGCTGGCGTGGTCGTTTCTTCCTGAGACGATGGTGATCCTCCGGCGCAGTGTTCTTCCTTCTCCCTTGAGCTCCTGCACGACGCGCCCTTTCCATCACCACTTGCAGTGAGGATGAACCGTGGCTTCTCTTTCTCTGCACTTCAGACTTAAGATTTTCGAGTGGGTGCCGAAGGCTGTGGACGTTGCAGAAGAATTTAA
>NW_028234408.1:33906347-33908847 GCF_977035675.1 Penaeus japonicus
TTTCACTTGATAAATCCATCTTCCACCCACTGCTGTGCGATTCTTGGGTAGTGTTGTGAGTTCATAGGTGTTGTTGTCCTGTAGTGAAGCAATCTCCTCATCCATGGCTTTCTTCCATTGATGTCCCTCTGGAGATGCTATAGCTTCTTGGTAGGTGACTGGTATTGGATCATGTGACATTCGATAGCAGTGATGTATAAAGCTAGTATGTGTCACGCTGGAGATACTGTCGTCCTGATCATCTGTAACATAGTCATCTAACCTTGAGGGTTTCTTTCTTTCTCTGGATGGGTATCTTCTTTCTGTATCTTCATCCACTGGTATTCCTTCTTGGTCTTTAGCTGGACACTTCCTGTCCCCATCAGCGTCAGCTGGCGTCTCATCTTGGGCCGCTTGAAGTGGTTTTTGCTGGAGCCTCGTCTGCACCAAAATGTAGTCGTCACTCAAACTTTGCTCGGCACTTGAGGATTCTGTCTTGCAAGATGAGTTATCCACAAATTTGACTATTCTTACCTTTCTTATAGTCTGAGTATCAGGAAAGTATATCAAGTAGGCTGGACTTCGATCATCATAGCCCACAAATACTCCCTCCTTACTCCTTGGATCTAGTTTCTTACTCTCTTGTTCATATGCAAAACATCTTGTTCCAAAGATATTCATTTTGCTTATGTTTGGCCGTCTTCCAGTAAGCATTTCTACTGGGGTCTTTTGAGTCCTGGGGTTATAGCACCTATTCCTGATGTAACAGGCAGTCTTCACAGCATAACTCCACATATCCTTAGGTAATTTTGACTCAATCAGCAAACAGCGAGCCATGTCAAATATTGACCTGTGTGATCTCTCAACTGTGCCATTCTGATGTGGTGAATAAGGTGCAGAGAACTCTTGTCTAATCTTGTTCTCCGTTAAGAGTGTTCTGAACTCCTTGTTCGTAAACTCTGTTCCGTGGTCACATCTTAGGCGTTTAATTTTCCCATATGGTGCTGTTTCTGCAAGGTATCTCTTCATAGCTGTCACAGTATCACTCTTACTTTTAATTAGGTATATTCTAAGAGCTCCGGAGTAATCATCAATAAAGGAGATGCTGTACCTGTAACCTCCTCGTGCTGGTGGGTTTACAGGACCAACTACATCACAGTGGACTAAATCTAAAGGCTTTTGGGCCTTTTTGTCAGGTTCTTTACTCCTGTACTGTGTCATCTTACCTAGTGTGCATGTGGTGCAGTTGAACTTATCTTTTCTAGTTATATGCATTCCGTCATAAGTTGCTTCAAGTTTTTGCACATCAGCCACATTGCAATGCCCTAGGATTTTATGCCACTCCTCTAGGGTGTGCTTGGCTTTCCCTACATGGACTTTGTTAAACTTATCCATCTGAGAACCAGTGTGTGGCTTACCTCTACGTAGATAGAACAACTTGTTTTTCTCCACAATGTCGAATATCGTGCCATCCTTGGTAGTTAGAGTACTGCCTTCAGGTGAGAAAGTAACAGTATGCCCACTCTTGATAGCTTTCCAAACTGACATGATATCTTGTTTGAATCCTGGTATGTACAATGCGTCTTTTAGTAGAATTCTTTGTGAGTTGCCGTCTCGATCCTGAATGAAGTCTTTCACATCTCCGACTCCTTTCACTGTTCCTTGTTGTCTTTGGCCGTCTGCCAGCTCTACGTAATGGTTTTGTGGATCAAAGGATTCTTGAAATCTCACAAACTTTGGTTCAGTTTTCTCAATATGTGAAGTGCAGCCACTGTCAATCATTAAGAAGCCTTCTTCTTCTAAGTTAGCTACATTCTGTTTTCTACAATCATACAGCTCAGTGTTGGTTTCCTCAACAGTATGAAACCTTGATGAGTGTGTTACATGAAAAGAAAACTCTTGGTTTTGTTCTTCACTTGTGTCATTTGCTGAGTTTACTGAATTACTACTCTTCTTAGGATTCTTCATTCTACATTCACTGTTACTGTGAGTTCTAGATTTATGAAAGTTACACCACTTTCTAGTATTTTGAGGATTGTTCACTCTCTGGAACTTACCTCCTTTGCTGCATTTTGATGCAAAATGGCCTGGTTCACCACACTTGAAACATTTCTTCTGTTTCACTGTACTGTTGTTGTTGACATTCATGATACTCTCTGTGCTAGAAGTATCCTTCAGACGATCCTCTTGACTTAACAATGCTATCTTTAATTCACTGTACTGGTATGGAGGATTACGCTGGCTAGCTACATCAACAAAATTTTTGTACTTCTTTGGAAGTCCATCCAGTGTTCGTACTACTATAAGACCATCAGAAATGTGTTCATCTATTTCCCTGAGAGCAGCTACTGTCTCATCTATAGACGTAAGATATGCTGTAACACTGTCACCATCCATCCTTTTGTTTATGAATGATCTCCATAGAGCAAACAATCTGTGTTGTGTTTCTCTTAGGTAGTGTTTTCGTAGCAATGTCAATGCTTTCACTCCATCTCCCCTCGCTTCACGCTTTATCATGCCA
>NW_028234408.1:33931347-33938847 GCF_977035675.1 Penaeus japonicus
TGTTGATTCTATCTTGTCTTGATTGATGTATATTTTTCATGTCCCTACGCTGATTTCATAAGCTTTTTGTCTCTACTGAAAAGTTACTGACACTTTTCTTTTTTTCGTCTTTTTCGTCCTTATTTCAAGTGCCGCTTTGTTAATATCTCACTGAATTGGTCGTTTTATTTGGTCTATGTCAAAGATCTTCTTTGAGTGCTGAATATTTTTTTCGGATGTTAATATGGAATTCCGTTCGCCTATTCTATAATGTTGGTTAGATTATAACGAGAGGCTTCTGTATTGAGCTTGTTTCGTTCCCTTCTTAGCTGTATACTTTACTTTCTACTTCCTGACCAGCCAATGATCGCTACCGACATTCACTTTTATTGATAAACGGTTTACGTCTTCTACAATGTCACACCTATTGGTGGTTATGGAAGATCAATTTCAGTTTTTAATGTGGATGGTGATTTCCATGTCCATCTTCCTCCCGAGGTCTCTTATTTTCAAAGCATGTTATTCATAAGTTTAAAGGGATCGAGCCTTCGGCGAATTCTACAAGACTTTGCGTACTCTCTCACATTGGTGCCTTATTCCATGTTTTCCCAACGATATTTCTCCATATTCCCTTATGTCTATCTTTGGCATTAAAGTTCCCCATAATCACGGTAGTTAAAATGGTTCTTTTGCGTTTCTATCGGATAGCTGCTTTCACCTCTTCATAGAGAAATGCTCTCTATCTCTCATCACTAGATGACTGCTGGTAGGATGCATACACTTTGGATAATTTTTTAAGGGCTATAATCTGGTTGTTTTAGTTTCAGTATTATAGAAACTACCTCTAGTCGCTCACACTGTAGAATTCCCTAAACATTATCTTTTTAAGTCGCTTGTGAGCTAAGAAAACCTAACCCGATTCTTGTTTGCTATCCAAGGTGGTTTACCTCGCCAATATAAACCTCAAGTGCCATCATTTAGTATTTCTGCTCATTTGCTAAGTCTGAACTTCCAGAACTTCCCTAACAATATCCCATTTAATAATGAATGTTCCTCAAGCAGTGTCAAAAGAGCAGATTTGTTGTTCATTCAGGGTCCTTACATTGTATGTGCATCAAGTTCATCATCTTTAGGCACCTGGGTATAAACGGTTATTCTTGGAGTTCACCCTCCGCTAGTGAGCCAATCTTGATCGTCGCCGTAGACCATGGGCTCCTTTGCTTCCGGGGCGATATGAGGGCCGTTGTCTTGACTGGGACAAATCATAAGTTAAGAGGTGTGTGGCTGATACCCCACCTGTCGGGCCCGCTTGTGTCACAGTGGCTGGAGTTAATTTTAGTCGGAGGCTACCATTATCTCTCCAATGTAACACTGTTGAGGGTGGTGTTGGAAGATGTCTACTATCTTCTATGCGTGAATGAAAATAAGAAGTTTGGCTTGTTCAATGTATAGATAATTGATAATGTGGGGATCAGAGAAAACACAGCTACTGCGTATAACGTGTGTATTCCGGCGAGACAGTCCGGAGGAGGAGAAGACGGTTTGTTTACATTACCACTTTGTAAATATTGCCATAGAGTGGGCGCTATATAACAAGAAAACGTTCATTATTTCGGGGATAACTAAATTAAACATGAGGTATTCTTATGAGGTATACATAGGTACGCGTGGGTGATTAAGAATTGATATGTAAAATTATAAACTTCTATATTCTATCATAATCTTTAATTATTGCTAACACCCCCTCTTAATTAAGAGTATTGGTGTCTAATGTACGAGAGAATCTATCTGCCTGATAAACTTAAAATCCTTTCCAACTTCTTGGCTGATACAGGTTTTGGTAAATATATCAGACTGGATTCTCTCTGGTAGGTACAAAGAATAAGTTCACATTACCCATCTTCACTTCATCTCTAATGAAATGGTAATGGATGTCAATATGTTTTGACCTTTGGTAATTTATGGGGTTTTTGGCTAGATTAATAGCACCTTGGTTGTCAACTCTTAATTCTACTGACTTTACCTTAAATCCAAATAGATAATACATTATTTGTTTTAAGAACTTTGCCTCCTGAATGGCATATGTCTGATCTGGTACCTGTCATAATATATATAGGCTACCAACTATCTGTAAAGAGTTGAATCAGCCAATGCATCTGATTCTATAGTAGAAGTGTTAACAATACTTAATTCATATGTGTTTCTTACATGACAATCTGACATTCTAAGTCTGTCCAAAGTCTTTTTCAAATATATAGTTTGATTCACTTCCATGTAATCTTTGCCTGTAGAATTTTCCTTTACCGTTAGGTCCAGGTTTCACTTGATAAATCCATCTTCCACCCACTGCTGTGCGATTCTTGGGTAGAGAAGTGTGTTCATAGGTGTTGTCCTGTAGTGTAGCAATCTCCTCATCCATGGCTTTCTTCCATTGATGTCCCTCTGGAGATGCTATTGCTTCTTGGTAGGTGAATGGTATTGGGTCATGTGACATTCGATAGCAGTGATGTATAAAGCTAGTATGTGTCACACTGGAGATACTGTCGTCTTGATCATCTGTAACATAGTCATCTAACCTCGAGGGTTTCTTTCTTTTTCTGGATGGATATCTTCTTTCTGTATCTTCATCCACTGGTATTCCTTCTTGGTCTTTAGCTGGACACTTCCTGTCCCCATCAGCGTCAGCTGGCGTGGCTGGTGTGCTCGTAAAAAACTTGGTTTTTTTGGGGTGGCCGTTTGAAGTGGTTTTTGCTGGAGACTCGTCTCCACCAAAATGTAGTCGTCATTCAAACTTTGCTCGGCACTTGAGGATTCTGTCTTACAAGATGAGTTATCCACAAATTTGACTATTCTTACCTTTCTTATAGTCTGAGTATCTGGAAAGTAGGCTGGACTTTGATCATCAGAGCCCACAAATACTCCCTCCTTACTCTTTGGATCTAACTTCTTACTATCTTGTTCATATGCAAAACATCTTGTTCCAAAGATATTAATTTTGCTTATGTTTGACCGTCTTCCAGTAAGCATTTCTACTGGGGTCTTTTGAGTCCTGGGGTTATAGCACCTGTTCCTGATGTAACAGGCAGTCTTCACAGCATAACTCCACATATCCTTAGGTAATTTTGACTCAATCAGCAAACAGCGGACCATGTCAAATATTGACTTGTGTGATCTCTCAACTGTGCCATTCTGATGTGGTGAATAAGGTGCAGAGAACTCTTGTTTAATCTTGTTCTCTGTTAAGAGTGTTCTGAACTCCTTGTTCGTAAACTCTGTTCCGTGGTCACATCTTAAGCGTTTGATATTCCCATATGGTGCTGTTTCTGCAAGATATCTTTTCATAGCTGTCACAGTATCCCTCTTACTTTTAATTAGGTAAATTCTAAGAGCTCCGGAGTAATCAAAGGGACGGAGTATTGTAATCATCAATAAAGGAAATGCTGTTCTTTTGTACCGGAGTAATAACCTCCTCGTGCTGGTGGGTTTACAGGACCAACTACATCACAGTGGACTAAATCTAAAGGCTGTTGGGCCTTTTTGTCAGATTCTTTACTCCTATACTGTGTCATCTTACCTAGTGTGCATGTGGTGCAGTTGAACTTATCTTTCTTAGTTATATGCATTCCATCAACAGTTGCTTCAAGTTTTTGCACATCAGCCACATTGCAATGCCCTAGGATTTTATGCCACTCCTCTAGGGTGTGCTTGGCTTCCCCTATATGGACTTTGTTAAATTTATCCATCTGAGTACCAGTGTGTGGCTTACCTCTACGTAGATAGAACAACTTGTTTGTCGAATATCCTGCCATCCTTGGTAGTTAGAGTACTGCCTTCTGGTGAGAAAGTAACAGTATGTCCACTCTTGATAGCCTTCCAAACTGACATGATATCTTGTTTGAATCCTGGTATGTATAATGCATCTTTTAGTAGAATTCTTTGTGAGTTGCCGTCTCGATCCTGTATGAAGTCTTTCACATCACCGACTCCTTTCACTGTTCCTTGTTGTCTTTGGCCGTCTGCCAGCTCTATGTAATGGGTTTGTGGATCAAAAGACTCTTGAAATCTCACACACTTTGGTTCAGTTTTCTCAATATGTGAAGTGCAGCCACTGTCAATCATTAAGAAGCCTTCTTCTTCTAAATTAGCTACATTGTTTTCTACAGTCATACAGCTCATTGTTGGTCTCCTCAACAGTATGAAACCTTGATAAGTGTGTTACATGAAAAGAAAACTCTTGATTTTGTTCTTCACTTGTGTCATTTGCTGAGTTTACTGAATTACTACTCTTCTTAGGATACTTCACTCTACATTCACTCTTACTGTGAGTTCTAGATTTATGAAAGTTACACCACTTTCTAGTATTTTGAGGATTGTTCACTCTCTGGAACTTACCTCCTTTGCTGCATTTTGATGCAAAATGGCCTGGTTCACCACACTTAAAACATTTCTTTTGTTTCACTGTATTGTTGTTGTTGACATTCATGATACTCTCTGTACTAGAAGTATCCTTCAGACGATCCTCTTGACTTAACAATGCTATCTTTAATTCACTGTACTGGTATGGAGGATTGCGCTGGCTAGCTACATCAACAAAATTTTCGTACTTCTTTGGAAGTCCATCCAGTGTTCGTACTACTATAAGACCATCAGAAATGTGTTCATCTATTTCCCTGAGAGCAGCTACTGTCTCATCTATAGACGTAAGATATGCTGTAACACTGTCATCATCCATCCTTTTGATTATGAATGATCATAGAGCAAACAATCTGTGTTGTGTTTCTCTTAGGTAGTGTTTTCGTAGGAATGTCAATGCTTTCACTCCATCTCCCCTCGCTTCACGCTTTATCATGCTAAGTGACGTTCTGTCAAGACAACCTGTCAAGTGGGCATAGATTGTTTCCTTGGCCTCTTCCAAATCATAATCATTTGGGCGTTTGCTAGCATACTTATCAAAAGCAAGATGAAGTTTTAGAACTCGTAGAGCCCCTGTGAATTTTTCTTCCCACGCAGAAAAATCATAATTATCTGCATTACCATCAATTCCTTAAATTTGGGCCCATAACCTGTTGAGGTGGTGGAAGATGTCATCTTCTATGGTGAAATAAGGAAGTTTGGCTTGTCAATGTACAGATAATTGATGTGGGGATCAGAGAAACACAGCTACTCCGTATAAGTGTGTATTCCGGGAGAAGTCCGTGGAGAGCCGAGGGTTGTTTACATTACACTTTGTAAATATTGCCGTAGAGTGGCGCATATAAAAGAAAACGTTCATTTCGGGGGTAACTAAATTAAACATGAGGTATTCTTATGAGGTATACAGTAGATATAAAATTATAAGCATTCTTATTCTATCATAATCTTTAATTATTCTAACAAACACGTTTGAGTTAGTCTTGCATGTTATTAGATCTTTGTATCCACCGATCTATCTCACGACCTTCCGGTCTACTCATGTGAGAATGGGCATTTGTTTATACTGTATATACGTGCAAGGCCTACGCAAAAATGCATGTTTGCATGTTTTTGCGTGCTCCCGTGCCCGCACTTATATTCGTTAATATATATATATATATATATATATATATATATATATATATATATATATATATATATAATCTACAGCGTAGCCGCCTATATATACAAATAAGCAATTAAGCGTTTGTCTACGCCCGTATGCATGCATACAGCAACCATACACATCAGCGTCCACACGTGCACACACACGCCCGTGAATTATAATGAGCCCATGCATTATAATTTGTTTAAATATATATACATATATACACACACACACACACACACACACACATATATATATATATATATATATATATATATATATATATATATATATATACATACATACATATACACATACACACACACACATACATATACATACATATATATGTAGTAGGCAGTGGTATACATATATCTGGCAACAATTCGAAGAGGTAATTACTAGTTGGTACCTAAAGTGCTTGGGCGTCCTGGTGTGGCCTTGACCATTGGTGATGCTATATCATGTGTTGGGTTTTCAGTATGAATAAATTTCCAGACTGATATTCAGTGTGGTTGCATGATTTGATTTATGAACACTGAAAACATAACATATATGATTTTATAGTATAATGTACTCATGAACTACGAGGGGATTTTACTCAGGCCAGATGTTGGTTAATCACTTTTGACCCTTAGCACTGGTATTAACGTGGCACTATGGGAGCGTTAAGCGATATTTGACTCATTTTTTGTTGGTTTGCTTGGATGGTATGATTTTATATTTGAAATATATTCAGGCATCCTCAGATGCTTTCACACTGCATTACATTTGCAAAATCACTAATAATAAATGGTATAACTCGATGTTTCCTTCAGTATATTGTGGTCTTTTTGGAACCTACTGCCTTCGAAAAGGGCTTAGCTTCTTGTGGTATTCTTTACTTTTTGAAAGTTCTACGCTCTCGTGTAATTTTTATTTTATTTCGATCGTTTATGCTCATCTTATTTATATTGTGGTATTTTTTGGCACCTCACTGCCATCTCAAAGGCTCGCTCTCTTGTGGTATTCTTTCTTTTTGAATTTTCTACGACACTTGTGTGTTAATTTCTTATTTCTATTTCGACGTTATTGCTTCTGACATTCACAGATATTTTCACCTTATGCTCTGTGCGCCACGGATCATGGATAAACCATTAATTTTACACTTAATATCGTGATGAGTCCTTAATACTGAAACTTCTCCTACCTCGATAGTCAGATGTATATATATAATATATATATTAATATATATATATATATAATATATATATATATATTATATGTGTGTGTGTGTGTGTGTGTGTGTGTGTGTGTGTGTGTGTTTGCCCTACATATTGTACATATATATACTGTTATAATATATATATATATATATATATATATATATATATCCAAATGATAATATATATATATATATATATGGTAACCTATATGTATATAATATATAAGCCTTGATATATGCATATATATGATGTGTGTACATATGATAATATATATATATATTCTAACACCTATATATAACCATTTCATGAATATAAACTATATATGCTATATATATAATATATATATATATAGGGTATATTATATCTATATATATATATATGTACCAACCATTACCCCCCCCCCCCCCCCCCCCCCCCCCCCCCCCCCCCCCCCCCCCCCCCCCCCCCCACCCCCCCCCCCCCCCCCCCCCCCCCCCCCCCCCCCCCCCCCCCCCCCCCCCCCCCCCCCCCCCCCCCCCCCCCCCCCCTGATTTATTTCTACGTATAATATATATATATGTATATATATATATAAATTAATATATATATCAATATATACATATATATACATATCCATATACATTTAGATATACATATATAATATATATACATACATTTATATATACATACATATTACATTATATATATATATATATATATATATATATATATATATATATATATATATATATATATATATATATATATATACAAATT
>NW_028234408.1:33943847-33946347 GCF_977035675.1 Penaeus japonicus
TATATATAATATGTATATATGAATATATATATATATATATATAATATATATATATATATATATAATATATTATATATGTATATATATATATTCATATATATCTATATATATATATTATAATATCATATATATATATAATATAAGTATATATATACATATATAAGTAATCACACAACACCACACCACACACACACACATAATTGTGGGTGTGTGTATATTTATATATATATATATATATATATATAATATATATATATATATATAATATATATATTAATATATATATATATAATATATATATATATATATATAATGCCCACGTCATATATATGAGAAGATATGCACACATACATTTCAACACCACATGTATGTATATATATATATATATATAGTATATATAATATATATATATATATATATATATAATATATATAAGATCTATATATATATATATAATATATATAATCCAATATATGTATATAGGTATAATGATATATGGGTTATATATATATATATATATATATATAATATATATTATATCATATATGTTAATATATATATGAATATAAATATATTTTATATATATATATATTGATAGATATACGTTGTGTGTGTAGGTAAATAGATGGAGATGTGTATGGGTGTTGTATATTAAATTTATAGTTGATATATAAATATTATATATATATATATAATAGAAATACATACATACATACATATAATATAGTAGTATATATATATTTAATAAATCAATATATATTTTTTATATAATATATATAGATGACAAACAGCAATAGTAGCATTTATTCCCACACATGATCACACACGCGTACACACACACATACATATATATATATATATATATATTAAAAATATATAATATATATATATAGAATAATATATCTATATATATTCATATATATATATATTATATAATAGAATATATTATATATATATATGAATTAAATATATAATATATATATATATATATTATATGAAACACACACACACATAACACAAACACACTCACACACATATATCATTATATAAACATAATTTTGTATATATATATTAAAGATATATATAATATATATATATATATAAGAATATATATATAGATAGATTGATAATATATATATAATATATATATATCTATTTATGTAAATACTTAAATATATATAATATATTGATATATATAATTTATATATATATACGAGAGATATATTATTTATATTTACTTTAATGTATATATTTATAGTATATTTATAGTATATATATATATACTTAATATATGTGTGTGTGGTGTGGGTGGTGTGTGTGTGTGTCTGTGTGTGTGTTTATATAAATAAAATAATAAATATTTAGATATTTATTAATATTTATATATATATTAATATTTATATGAATATAGATATAGATATATATTTATAATATATAGTGAATATGATATATATAGTTTTATAGAATTTATTTTTTGATATATATATATGTATATATTTTATATAGGATATATATAATATATTTTAGATATATATTTATATATAATATGTATTATGTATTTTATGTATACTGTTATGTGTATTTATATATATATATATTATATAGATATTTATAATATAATATATATATATGTTTTGTCAATTGATAGACACACCACACACACACACATACACACACTCACACACACCACATAGATATATGTTAGAGTAAATATATATATATATATATATATATATATAAGATATATATATATATAAATATATATATATATGTATAGATATATATATATATTATATATATATATATATATAGAGATATATTATATATAAGATATGTCTTGGATATAGGTGTGTTCTACTCTATTCAAACATATACAATATGTTTCATGATTTCTTGCCAATCAAGGGTTAAAGGTCATTCAGGAGAGGCATGGTCAAACCATCCTGGACACAAGCCTATCCTTATCCGAAATCTTGTGAAGCCGTATGTCTTGGGAAGGCGTCTGGGTCGTCATTCCCTGCAGGGGATCAGATGGTAGTTAGTGGGTCAGATATCTCAAGGGTTTTATAAAGTTACGACACTTGATCTAAGCCCATGAAGTCTGACAACTGATCGACGATTCTCGTTCGGATGTTCGTTATAGATATATAGTTCATGCTGTAGTTAATCGTCCCGATTTGTTAAGAAAAAAATAGCTAAACTTAGCAATCCTTAGCAGAAAAAATAAGTGATTCTTATTAAATCGAACTCCCAGGGAATCTAAATAAACAAGGTGGCAGCAATGCCATGGCAACGTCTCAACTGATGCACAAGATCACACGACTGTGCAACCCTGGCGGGCTTCGAGATAAGCTGAGCTGGCTACAGGTCTGACAAATCTCTGAGATATGCCTTTCTGCATCCATCTCTATCGTATCTGAAAATGCAAGTAACTAGTGTCTAAGATAGCGTTAGCAGGGAATAGGGCATAGGCTGTGGGAGCATAAGCTGTGAAAGTACA
>NW_028234408.1:33953847-33956347 GCF_977035675.1 Penaeus japonicus
TAAACAAGATGTAATACAATATACTACATAATAACGCACTTATCAGTTGTTTTGAAACCCAACTTTTACACACCCACGCACACACACACACACACACACACACACACACACACACACACACACACACACATATATATATATATATATATATATATATATATATATATGTATATATATATATATATATATATATATATGTATATATATTTGTTTTCGGCTTTATTTCTCGGATCCTCTCTAAGTGCACATAATACATCATAATTTCTTCGTTCTGCAAAACCACACCATTTTTCATTTTGTAAGGCGTAATCCTTCCGTGTTGGAATTTAATCCTCACGATAACACCCCCCGCCATCCCTGTCTTCCAGACCCGTAATTCTATGACGTAATTCTATGACGTAATTCTATGACGTAATCTGATCGTCACCAACACCACTCCCACCCCCCTGAGCCCAACCCATCGGTCCAAAGTGATAGGATGATATTTTATCCCAGGGCTAACGCATCCTTCTCTCCTGCCTCCGCGCCCGGTAGCCGTAATTTGAGCCCTCCATTTCCACCGAAGAAACCTAGTTGTGACTTAATTTGACCCCTAGAGTGTACATCCCCTAAACTTCTTATCTATATCCAAGGCCAGAATTGTGACGTGATTTATCTTATGGCATTAGATTTTAAACATATTAGTCCTAATACAAATAAAGAGCGGTTTGTAGAACCCCGAGATGACATAAATACAAACAAACAAACAAACAAAAAAAGAACCAAAGGCCAAGGAAGTTTGTAGACAGTGAAAGTGTAAGTAAATAGAAAAATATAATTCCACGTAAAGGGAATAACATACAAATAAAAACATTACATTACGGAGCTAAGCATCAGTCAAGTGTAAAGATTTACGAAAACAAAAGAATATGTACATTAAAGTTGAATAATTACATTATTATTAACTGCTACGCATGTCATTGATTCTGCAGACGATCTTCTAATTAGATAGGATTTGGATCTGAAGCGGCCCAGAGTGGCTTTTGATTTAATTGCGGGGAGGATGCTATTGGAAATAACGGCACCATGCTATTGGATTTGGCCTTAGCACTGAGAAAATGAAATCAAGGAGGGGCTCCTCTCGAGTAGTTGTGTTTGCTATTATAAACCTTATTGGTATATTATCTTAATCTATGGGAACGGTTTTAATCTTTTGTTAAGTAGATGAAAGTGTAAATGTCAAATTCTAGCAATTTTAGAATAATACAGGAGTCATTAAAGCGATCTGTGATCCTTAATCGACTGCTGGCTCTAATTACTTTCTTCCATTTAAGGAATTAATAGTGAAATCTTTGTTTGCACTAATATTAATGTATTGATAAGTTTGAATATAACATGTCACTTTACAACTTGCATAAATAATACGACTTTACCAGTAACTCTTAATAAATTGTTTGGTCCTTTTCCTCTATATTAATGTTATAATCAATATTAATGGTAATGCCCGTTGAATATGATATACTACCTCTGTCGGTATTAGCTGTCAATTATTATATTCGGTTTACTCTTTCTGTCAGTAAGATAGACGGAGCAGTCTGCAAATAAAATAAAGATTAATGTTATGGGGGATTTTGATTTATTTAATGAGATATTAATATAAAATGATTATAGAAATCCCGTCTATAGAAGCGTATTACTTTTTGTCTGGGAGGTAACCCTGAAACCACTATAACGGTCTACCAAACTGGAAAATTGATATGTTGGGATTATTGTTGAAATCAATAATTCTTTGATACATAATGATGTTTGAGATTTGCATAGGTTGTGAAGATAGAAGATACAAGGCAAAAATATTTAGGTTCATCGGAAGATCCCAATCTGTGTTTAGCACAACAATAACTCTTGCTATTTCTAACCTTTGATATATGTATGTCTGCACTGAAAGATTGCAAAGATTTTTAAGAATCTGAATGAAGTATGGCAAGGACTTTGAAAGTTCATCTTTTCCAGCAGAGATATCTCGAGATTCTTTAATATCGTCATACATTACATAATTTGCAATAGGCCTGATATAAAAACTCAACTTATTTAAATGATTTTGCTAGTTTCCTATAAAAAAAATATATATATATATTCCGTTTTATTTTTCTAATGTTTCACATGGAGAGTGATAATGCATTTTATAACCGGAAAAGCTCTATTTATTTGCCTGCTTTCTTATTCGTCTGTGCTTCACCGCAAATTGTTAGTTTCTTCTGAAATGTTCTATGTAATTTATGATTATTGGAAATAACGGTACCATGCTATTGGATTTGGTATTGGTATTGGGAATATGAAGTCAAAGAAGAGCTTATCAATGGTTTTATATGGATTTTTTGGATGTTCCTTGATGCTATTATTTGTAATGAGGATATTTTGACTTAATATTGTGCAAAACTCGGAATCCTGAAGACTTTGTCAACTACACTTGAAGTAAAATTTCTATATTAAGACTAAGAAAAAAAGATAGTTCAAGTTAATA
>NW_028234408.1:33976347-33978847 GCF_977035675.1 Penaeus japonicus
GTTGTACATACTGCATATCTATATATAGTAACGAATATAAGTGCGGGCACGGGAGCGCGCATAAACATGCAAACATGCATTGTTGCGTAGGCCCTGCACGTATATAAACAAATGCCCATTCTCACATGAGTACACCGGAAGGTCGTGAGATAGATTGGTGGATACAAAGATCTAATAACATGCGAGACTAACTCAAACGTGTTATTGGAGATTAATGGTACCTCCGGACTAAAACTACTCCCCCCACCGTGCACAAGGCCGACTGGTGGGGGTACCAGGCCACACACCTCTTAAATATGATTTCCCAGTCAAGACAATGGCCCTCATTTCCCGGAAGCGAAGGAGCCCCTGGTCACGGCGGCGATCAGGATCGCTCCGGAGCAGAGGGCGCTAAGAATCTCCGGTTAGACCCAGGCCGCCTAAAGATGATGAACTTATGCACATACAATGTAAGGACCCTGAGAACAGAATCTGATCTTCTGACACTGCTTGAGGAACTTTAATTTATCAAATGGGATATTGTAGGACTTTCTGAAGTTAGGAGACTAGGCGAAGAGCAGAAATTACTAAATGATGGGCACTTATTATACTGGCGAGGTAAACCCTTGGATAGCAAAGAAGAATCAGGAGTAGGTTCCTTAGTTCACAAGCGACTTGAAAAGAATGTTAGGAAATTCTATAGTGTGAGCGAAAGAGTGGTTTCTGTAATACTGACACTAAACAACAGATATAGCCTAAAAATTATCCAAGTGTATACTCCTACCAGCAGTCATAGTGATGAGGAGATAGAGAGCTTCTATGAAGATGTGCAAGCAGCTACCGATAGAGCAAAAACCCATTTTACCGTGATTATGAGGGATTTTAATGCCAAGATAGGAATAAGGGAAGATGGAGAAATATCGGTTGGGAAACATGGAATAGGCACCAGAAATGAGAGAGGGCAAAGGTTGATAGAATTCGCCGAAGCTCGATCCCTTAAAATTATGAATACATTCTTCGAAAAGAGACCCGGGAGGAAAAGGACATGGAAATCACCATCCGGCATTAAAAACGAAATTGACTTCATAATCACCAATAGGCGTGACATCGTACAAGACGTAACCGTTATCAATAAAGTAAATGTCGGTAGCGACCATAGACTGGTCAGGAGTAGAGTTAAGTTACAGCTAAGAAGGGAACGAAACAAGCTCATACAAAAGCCTCTCGCTAATCTAACCAACATCAAGAATAGGGCGACGGAATTCAGTATCAACATCCGAAACAAATACTCAGCTCTCGAAGAAGATCTTGACATAGACCAAATGAACGACCAATTCAGTGAGATATTAACGGAAGCTGCACTTGAAATAGGGGGTAAAGACGAAAAAGAAAAGTTCAGTAAGCTTTCGGTAGAGACGTAAGAGATTATGAAACAGCGTAGGGAAATGAAAATAACATCAATCAGAGACAAGATAGAATCAACAGAGCTGACTAAGACGATAAACAAGAAGAAGAAAGAGGATGTACGCAAATTTAACATACGAAAAATAAACGAAGCTCTGCTTGCCGGCACCAGCCTTAAGGCAACAAAGAGGAGGCTCGGAATAGGGAAAAACCAAATGTATGCAGTAAAGAAACCCAAAGGAGAGGCGACATACAATAAAAATGAAATTATCAAAGTAATAGAAGACTTCTATCGCAATCTATACCACTCAAACGACCAACCACATACGGAGACAACCACAACAATTGGAGATGTTCCAAACATCACGTTAGATGAAGTAAATAGGGCACTAAAAAGCATGAAAAGAGGAAAAACACCAGGAGAAGACGGCATTAGTGTGGATCTTATTCAAGATGCAGGTGAGATTGCGGCAGTAAAGCTGGCCAGTCTTTATAACAGATGTCTAGACGTCGGTAAAATTCCGAAGGCCTGGAAAAACGCAAAAATAATTCTAATACACAAAAAGGGAGACACAAAAGACTTAAAGAATTACCGACCTATAAGCCTCCTCTCAGTAATCTATAAACTGTTCACAGAAAATCATCACAGCCCGTACCACCGATACATTAGATTCAAAACAACCCAGGGAACAGGCAGGGTTCCGCAGTGGATTCTCAACTACAGACCATATCCACACACTAGCTCAAATAAGGGAGAAAACAAACGAATATAGGAAGCCCCTGTGTATGGCATTCGTAGATTATGAAAAGGCATTCGACTCGGTACAGATATCTGCAGTACTGGATGCAATTCGTAAACAAGGAGTAGAGGAAATATACTGCAGATTATTAGAGGATATATATAGAGATGGTACAGCGACCGTCAAAATCCACGCAGAAACCAATAAAATACCAATAAAAAAGGGTGTTAGGCAGGGCGACACCATCTCACCGAAGCTATTTACAGCCTGCTTAGAGGAAGTATTCAAGAAGTTAGACTGGAAAGAGAGAGGGATTAAAATAGGGAATGAGCACTTAAGCAATCTAAGATTTGGAGATGACATTGTTCTTTTCGGTG
>NW_028234408.1:33991347-33998847 GCF_977035675.1 Penaeus japonicus
GACAATGGCCCTCATTTCCCGGAAGCGATGGAGCCCCTGGTCACGGCGGCGATCAGGATCGCTCCCGAGCAGAGGGCGTTAAGAATATCCAGTTAGACCCAGGCCACCTAGAGATGATGAACTTATGCACATATAATGTAAGGACCCTGAGAACAGAATCTGATCTTCTGACACTGCTTGAGGAACTCTCATTTATCAAATGGGATATTGTAGGACTTTCTGAAGTTAGGAGACTAGGCGAAGAGCAGAAATTACTAAATGATGGGCACTTATTATACTGGCGAGGTAAACCCTTGGGTAGCAAAGAAGAATCAGGAGTAGGTTTCTTAGTTCACAAGAATGTTAGGGAATTCTACAGTGTGAGCGAAAGAGTGATTTCTGTAATACTGACACTAAACAACAGATATAGCCTAAAAATTATCCAAGTGTACGCTCCTACCAGCAGTCATAGTGATACGGAGATACGGAGCTTCTATGAAGAGGTGGTAGCAGCTACCGATAGAGTAAAAACCCATTTTACCGTGATTATGGGGGATTTTAATGCCAAGATAGAAATAAGGGAAGATGGAGAAATATCGGTTAGGAAACATGGGATAGGCACCAGAAATGAGAGAGGGCAAAGGCTGATAGAATCCGCCGAAGCTCGATCCCTTAAAATTATGAATACATTCTTCAAAAAGAGACCCGGGAGGAAATGGACATGGAAATCACCATCCAGCATTAAAATCGAAATTGACTTCATAATCACCAATAGGCGTGACATTGTACAAGATGTAACCGTTATCAATAAAGTAAATGTCGGTAGCGACCATAGAATGGTCAGGAGTAAAGTTAAGTTACAGCTATGAAGGGAACGAAACAAGCTCATACAGAAGCCTATCGTTAATCTAACCAACATTAAGAATAGGGCGACGGAATTCAGTATCAACATCCGAAAAAAAATACTCAGCTCTCGAAGAAAATCTTGACATAGACCAAATGAACGACCAATTCAGTGAGATATTAATGGAAGCTGCACTTGAAATAGGGGGTAAAGACAAAAAAGAAAGGTTCAGTAAGCTTTCGGTAGAGACAAGAAAGCTTATGAAACAGCATAGGGACATGAAAATAACATCCGTCAGAGACAAGATAGAATCAACAGAGCTGACTAAGACGATAAACAAGAAGAGGAAAGAGGATGTACGCAAATTTAACATAAGAAAAATAAACGAAGCTCTGCTTGCCGGCACCAACCTTAAGGCAACAAAGAGGAGGCTCGGAATAGGGAAAAAACAAATGTATGCAGTAAAGAAACCCAACGGAGAGGCGACATACAATAAAAATGAAATTATCAAAGTAATAGAAGACTTCTATCGCAACCTATACCACCCAAACGACCAACCACATACGGAGACAACCACAACAATTGGAGATGTTCCAAACATCACGGTAGATGAAGTAAATAGGGCACTAAAAAGCATGAAAAGAGGAAAAACACCAGAAGACGGCATTAATGTGAATCTAATTCAATATGCAGGAGAGATTGCGGCAGTAAAGCTGGCCAGTCTTTATAACAGATGTCTAGATGTCGGTAAAATTCCGAAGGCCTGGAAAAACGCAATAATAATTCTAATACACAAAAGACTTAAAGAATTGCCGACCTCTAAGCCTCCTCTCAGTAATCTATAAACTGTTCACAAAAATCATCACAGCCCGTATCACCGATACATTAGATTCAAAACAACCCAGGGAACAGGCAGGGTTCCGCAGTGGATTCTCAACTACAGACCATATCCACACACTAGCTCAAATAAGGGAGAAAACAAACGAATATAGGAAGCGCCTGTGTATGGCATTCGTAGATTATGAAAAGGCATTCGACTCGGTACAGATATCTGCGGTACTGGATGCAATTCGTAAACAAGGAGTAGAGGAAATATACTGCAGATTATTAGAGGATATATATAGAGATGGTACAGCAACCATCAAAATCCACGCAGAAACCAATAAAATACCAATAAAAAAGGGTGTTAGGCAGGGCGACACCATCTCACCGAAGCTGTTTACAGCCTGCTTGGAGGAAGTATTCAAGAAGTTAGATTGGAAAGAGAGGGGGATTAAAATAGGGAATGAGCACTTAAGCAATCTAAGATTTGCAGATGACATTGTTGTTTTCGGTGAGTCAGCAGATGAACTGCAACAATTAATAAGCGATTTAAATAAGGAAAGTCTAAAGATTGGCCTTAAAATGAACATGAAAAAGACTAAAGTCATGTTCAACAGTCGAACCCCAGTTAAGCAAATACAAATACAGGGCGAGGTACTAGAAGCAGTGAACGAGTATGTATACCTAGGGCAACTCATTCAGTCGATTACATCCTGCGAAGCCGAGATAGAACGGCGAATCAGGCTTGGTTGGAGTGCCTTCGGTAAACATAGTAATATATTACGAAACCGTCTGCCACTATGTCTAAAGAGAAAGATTTTTGACCTATGCGTCCTCCCCGTCATGACATATGGATCAGAGACATGGACTACGACCAAGGCACTCGAGAGGAAATTAGTAAGCGCCCAAAGAGGAATGGAAAGGCTTATGCTAGGAGTTAGCTTAAGAGACAATAAAAAGGGCCACATGGATCAGGCAGCAAACAAAAGTATAGGATATACTCAAGACTATCAAAAAGAAAAAGTGGCAGTGGCCTGGATACATATATCGGAGACAGGACAAAGAAAACAACAGAATGAGTAATACACGACACAAAGAGACCCAGGGCAAGACCAATGACTAGATGGCGGGATGAAATAGCAAAATTCGCAGGAGTAAACTGGAATCAGAGGACACAAGACCGGAATGACTGGAAAAGATTGAGAGAGGCCTACGTCCTGCAGTGGATTGATACAGGCTGACTATGATGATATTATATATATATATATGTGTGTGTGTGTGTGTGTATGCATATATATATATATATATATATATATATATATATATATATATATATATATATATATATATATGTATATGTATATATAAATTTGTATATATATAAATATATATATATATATATATAAATATATATATATATTAATATATATATATATATATATATATAATGTAAAATTTAGGATCAATGTTGCCAGAAAAAAATATTTTCTACTTTCCAATTCAAACATAAATCCTTCCGTGTAGAAAACATAAACTATCTCCATTCACACAAAAATAAAACCAAATATTTCGAGTGTTAAACACTCATCTTCAGCGGCAAGATCTCTCTAAAAAAAGATTTAAATTACCCTTCATGTCAAATACAACAGAAACATAATATTCAAAATTGCATGTTAATGATGCTAATGACAGTAAGAGAGGGCAAAAAGGTACATGGCCATCGATTATCAAGACAAAATATAGGGGAACATTATTTCAAAATAGAATGAACTTTCATTCTAATAATACCAATTCAAATTAATTTCCAGACATTAAGGCTAGTAGATACAAGTCAGTCGAGGTGAAGTCGTAAATTACACACCTTACAACATGAAAATAAATTAAAATATATTAATATCAAATAAAGAGTAAAAAAAACACAGGAGAAAACGTTATAATTATATTGCAGATACATAGACTAAGAAATATCACAGTAAATCACATAAACTTGTGGATAACGAGAGACTAGAAACCCAAGCGGCTATTCGATGAAAAGCCGGTTGGTCAAAAAGCCTAATGTTACAGGAATCTTGACATTATATGACCGTTTTATATAGTACCTAATGGCTAAAGACAATCATAAGGTAATATAAGATGATAAATATGAACACTAACCACAAAAACGATGGAGAATATTGGGAAATACAGGAGCTGTACGTCCATGTCTAGACCTAAGTGAGGCAGTAGAGCGTCTGGGCTTTAGGAATAACAAACAAAATCCTATCGGAATGCAAGAGAGAAAATTGATAAATTATGAAAAACGATTTTAAATTTCAGTGTCAGTAAATGATGAATATTGGTTGAGGTTTGGTTTTAATTTCTATTTCCAAAGGCTTTCTACAATATTTAAATCATAATCCGATCGTGAAGGGTCTGGAATTTTAAAAGAACTATAATCAAATGGGTGTTTGTTAATGAATGATTTACCATTGATAATTTTGTTGGATTTATTAATATGCATCAACAAATTGAGAGATATTTTTCCCACATAAGTAGCGTTACAACTGCTACAGGTGAATCTGTAGACAACAGAACGTAAAGATTTAGGAATTTTGTCCTTGAATTTGAATAGACTACCAATGGTTAAGGAAGATGTGTATATAACTTAATTTTGACAGTTCAGTAACTATTATGATCAATCTTAGATACTTTTCTTTCTCGGCCATGGCTTAATGAACCAAGCTTTGGAAGATTGATATAAATTACATTATTGGGTACTGTCAGAGAAGTGGTCATGGGTATGAATGATTTATTCAAAGTTCACTTGATAAAAATATGAATGAATTTAAAGGAAAACCTTTCTTTGAAGTCTTGAAAGCTCTTTAAACCAATATGAAATATATAGTTATTAGGTCTTCTATAAATTGACGAAGTGAAAGACCTGTTTTTCCGAAAAATGTTAACGTCTAAAAAAGGAAGACTTTCATTTAATTCTATATCATGTGTAAGCATTATATTTGGATGTTTTGCATTCAAGTAGTCGAGGAACTTCATGAAACTCTTTAGATCTAAATAGCAATAATGAGTCATCAACATACCTAAAGTAATGGCAAGTTTTGAAAATTTCAGGACAATCTTTTAGCCAAATACTTTCATAATGACACAAAAAATTTTGCAGAGTTGATCTTAAAGGGCTACCCATAGCTACTTCTATTTCTTTCTATTGTTAACCGTTGAAATAAAACAAATTATCCTTTGTGGCTCTATCTACCAATATCTTGAAATTCAATTTATCTAAATCCTGGATTTCAAGTTTATCTTTAGAAAGAGTATCCATAATAATTGACAAAGTTCATCAAGGGACACATTAGTAAAAAAAATGGAGTTGCAAAACTCGCAATATTCATTAAATTTTAAAGGTATTTTGGTTACTATAACTACCGATAGCAAGGCTTATCAAAAGAGGAATGAAAAAAATAAGACATTATAATTTATGGTACTTATAGCAGAAAGGATTGCTTGTGGGAATATTGGCCTTGTGAATCTTTGGGAGTCCTACAATATACCTGGTCCGGATCTAGAAGTAAAACGACATTATTGGGTATTGTCAGAGAAGTGGTCATGGGTATGAATGATTTATTCAAAGTTCACTTGATAAAAATATGAATGAATTTAAAGGAAAACCTTTCTTTGAAGTCTTGAAAGCTCTTTAAACCAATATGAAATATATAGTTATTAGGTCTTCTATAAATTGACGAAGTGAAAGACCTGTTTTTCCGAAAAATGTTAACGTCTAAAAAAGGAAGACTTTCATTTAATTCTATATCATGTGTAAGCATTATATTTGGATGTTTTGCATTCAAGTAGTCGAGGAACTTCATGAAACTCTTTAGATCTAAATAGCAATAATGAGTCATCAACATACCTAAAGTAATGGCAAGTTTTGAAAATTTCAGGACAATCTTTTAGCCAAATACTTTCATAATGACACAAAAAATTTTGCAGAGTTGATCTTAAAGGGCTACCCATAGCTACTTCTATTTCTTTCTATTGTTAACCGTTGAAATAAAACAAATTATCCTTTGTGGCTCTATCTACCAATATCTTGAAATTCAATTTATCTAAATCCTGGATTTCAAGTTTATCTTTAGAAAGAGTATCCATAATAATTGACAAAGTTCATCAAGGGACACATTAGTAAAAAAAATGGAGTTGCAAAACTCCAAAATTCATTAAATTTTTTAAAGGATTTTTGAGTTATTACTATAAATACGATAGCAAGGCTTATCAAAAGAGGAATGAAAAAAATAAGACATTATAATTTATGGTACTTATAGCAGAAAGGATTGCTTGTGGGAATATTGGCCTTGTGAATCTTTGGGAGTCCTACAATATACCTGGTCCGGATCTAGAAGTAAAACGACGGAGTACGTTGAATGGTCTTGGGAATGAAGGATTATTCAAATTCACTTGTTAAAAATAAAATGAATATAAAGGAAAACCTTTTTTGAATCCTTTGAAAGCTCTTTAAACCAATATGAAATTTATATTATTAGTCTTCTATATATTGACAAATGAAAGACCTGTGTTTTTTTTCCGAAAAATGTTTCACTTCTATAAAAGGAAGACTTCAATTTAATTCTAATATCATGTGTAAGCATTGATTTGATGTTTTTGCATTTCAATAGTCGAGAACTTTCATGACACTCTTAGATCTAAATAGCAATAAATATCATCAACATACCTAAAGTAATGGCAAAGTTTGAAAAATTCAGGACAATCTTTTAGCCAAATACTTTCATATGAACACAAAAAATTTGCAGAGTTGACTTAAAGGGCTACCCATAGCAAACATCTATTCTTTCTATTTTAACCGTTGAAATAAAACCAAATTACCTTTGCTCTATCACCAATATCTTGAATTCAATTTATCCCAAAAATCCTGATTTCAATTTATCTTAGAAAGATTATCCATAAAAATAGACAAGTACCTCAAGGGACACTTAGTAAAAAAGAATGGAATTTGCAAAACTCGCAATATTCATTAAGATTTTAAAGTAATTTTGTTACTATAACTACCTATACAAAGCTTAACCAAAAGAGGAATGAAAAAAATAAGACATTATAATTTATGGTACTTATAGCAGAAAGGATTGCTTGTGGGAATATTGGCCTTGTGAATCTTTGGGAGTCCTACAATATACCTGGTCCGGATCTAGAAGTAAAACGACGGAGTACGTTGAATAACTTATGATATGATCTCCCTTTAATGTGAGAAATCTAGTTTAGAAGGGGGTATACAAATTTCAGACCTTTGGTTAGAAAAAAAATTATGAGATAAGTTAACATTTGAATGGTTGAACACAACTTTGTTTGGAGCATGAGACTCCCAGAGTTTATTAAAGCTTAAATAAAACAATTTATTTCCATGAGGTTTCTGTACTTTCTTCAAGGAATTCAATTTGCAGCTCTCCGTACAACTCTTGGATGATTTAAATCAAGAAAGGAAATGGATCATCTTAATTCAGATTCAAGCTCTAAAAGATTACTGTTATGTTCTTCATATTTTGTAGATTTTCTTTTGATTTCAAATTCGACAAGTTTGTTCTGGAAATTCTTACAAATTCTTGCCATTTTTTTCATTACTATATTTCTGTGTTTTAAATATTAGAATTTAGGAACAAGTTTATTTTAAAACATTCTCTCAAAATACTGTCATATAGTTTTTTTTTCTTCTTCTTCTTCTTCTTTTTTACTTAGAATAAATTTCTGATAGCGTCTATATACTTCTAACACTTGATCAACTTACCTTTTTCTGATAATATTGGCTGTGAAACTTCAAACTGGGAGGCGGAGGCTGATTATAAGCTTAGGAA
>NW_028234408.1:34011347-34013847 GCF_977035675.1 Penaeus japonicus
CCACTCCAAACATATCTCCCCCACCAAATGTCATTCCAACGGCAGCCGGCCATGTAGTGGATAGGCGTGGCATGGCACCAAGGAGGGTAAGGACCAAGCTCAGGTCGAGTCAACACTCGTTGGCAGATTCTCTCACGAGTCAGCACTCGCTGACACAGGAGGGCTCGCCATACTGCATATAAGCCCGGCGAAGCATTTGCTCCGCAAACCTGGCATATCCTTATCCTTATGGATGAATGTGCAGAATTCTCTTTGTTCCAAATATAAACTTGAAATGTTTTGGTAATGTACTGTATTGTAGACAGTGTAATTAGCTTCTTTAGGGATTTTTGTGCAGTCAAATATGCCGCCTTGCCGATGAATCAATACGGTGTTGCCCTGCCGATGCCAACTATATCAGAGGCAAGACAGCTTGTCGTTAATGTACTCTTATATTTTCTTTATTTTACATTATCTCAACGCAAGGGAATAAATACGCAAAATAAGTATGTGAATCTAATCCTAACCACATTGCACTTACTCTTTCTTTGCTCGTCCCAGATGTGTAACCGCGAACTTTTTAAATAACTTTATAATAAGAATGATAAATAACAATAATAATAAAAGTGCTTTTTTATTCAAATAGTTAGCAAAACTCTATTCAGTGCTTGATGAAATTTGCAGACATTACAACCACTCTTTGCAGGCGAGTGGGAGGGGAAGGCGTCGATTGATGCTTTACCTTTTTAATGTGATGTGATTTATAGGCATTACATCTCCACAAAAATAAAGTTATCCATCCAGCAGCTTGACTTAAGCCTCGCCCACATATCGGAAACGTGCAATGACAATGCAAAGCTCAAACACAGAGGGTTTCCGTAATATGCATATCGGTATGAATTATGGCATTCAAATTTGAAGCACCTCTTAGCGTGGATGTTTGTGGATGTTAACATAGCAACGTGGCTTCAACGTGCATTGCAACAGGTTCTCGTGACACAATATTCCAACAACTGGACATTTGAGAGAGTATGTGTTTTCAGAATTTGTAATTAAGAATGAGCAGGTTAAACAAGTTATACATTTTGCGTCTTCCACGCCGTATTAATAAGGACATGGTACGGTGTTTCGTGAAGTTAGTCTGCAGTATTTGTTCTTGTCCTGTTTCTCTCTCTCTCTCTCTCTCTCTCTCTCTCTCTCTCTCTCTCTCTCTCTCTCTCTCTCTCTCTCTCTCTCTCTCTCTCTCTCTCTTTCTTTTTTTCTTTTGATGCCCAGACATACAGAACTGTAGGCTACATAAATAGGCATAATCGTGTGTGTGTGTGTGTGTGTGTGTGTGTGTGTGTGTGTGTGTGTGTGTGTGTGTGTGTGTGTGTGTGTGTGTGTGTGTACAAATACATAATTAGGAGAGTAATAGCCTGGCAAAGGACAATAATAAACATTAAAGAAAAGAAAAAACTGAAAATAGTTAGAGCGAACAACAAAATGAAACAAGTTACCCGCCGAAAACATTAGATGTTTTTATTTTTTGCCTCTTGAGAATATCTAGATTCGTTTATCCTAATTCTAATTTCGTTGCTGGAAAATGTTGATAGGTCTTTTACTTTTTTTTCCAGGGAGTTTTCTGTATTGTAATTTTGTATAATAGTTTTTCATTTCCGCTGCTGTTTAAGATAGGTGTATGTATGTTTTGGAAGCCATTCGTAATTATGTAAGACTTTGTATATTTTATTTTTCTATTTCTTACCTCGATAAGGATTACATAGATTGATAAACTTTAAGAAAGGCTTTGCAGGGAAAGTAGCTTACCCTAATCTTTTAGATGTACACATAGAAAAGACATAGCTTCCTGAAAAAAGGAATATATTTTTTCATCACCAATACCCCTCTGGATCGTTCTTGATGGGTCCTGAACGAAAAGTTCTATAATTCTATAATGATGAAGATTTACATGATATCAATATTGATGATAATTACAATCATCTTCAACAGTTATAACCGAAAGTAAACAACATCTGTATAGAGAGCAAACATTTCAAAGTAGTTCCTCACATGTTTGTTCCTAATTCGTAAAATATTATGTAGGCCACAAGGATCCTTTAATCCTTCTTCTCGTACTTTCTCGAACCGTATGATAGGGTCTCGATTTCTGCCAATAATCCATGGTGCAGAGAAATTTTACTTTTATAAGAGTGAGGACAGAGAAGCCGATAATTGTACTGGAAAGTGCTGATTGCGAACGACATACTTGAATTTCGTTTTTTTTTTATGCTAATATTTTCTTGTTAATATAAACGGTACCAAAGGTGATAATTTTAACCACTTGAACTGTTGCACTGTGGTGTTACTTAAAATCTAGATCCTTAACCATCTGTTTTCTGTATTATATACCCTCCCCCCCCCATCCCACACACACACAAGCAAAAAATAGATTATGTAAAATTTATGATACATGCTACAATAGAGCACGAGGAATTGAAGTAAAATGTAGCAAGAAAAAAAAAAACTTTTATGAATCAGT
>NW_028234408.1:34033847-34036347 GCF_977035675.1 Penaeus japonicus
AAAGAATAGTAACATCCCCAGGCCAGCTGTTCCTGCCTGACGTGCGTAACCCAATCAGCGGCGCATACGGCTGTGACGTCACACCCAAGCCGCGCCTCAGCCAATCACAGCCACCTAACGCTCTCGCTCGAGCCATTCTAGCCCAGAAACTCGTCGAGGCAGTATCAACACAATTTTCTCCTTTCATTTTTCGCTCAATAAATATTTATATAAAATTTACCTTAACACCCATCATCATAAAAACTTCACATATTCATATTTAAAATAATAACTTGGATATATTAAAAAATATATATTTTAATCACTCATACTGATTGGGGTATAATTAACCCTATGTTAATTAACTGGATATATTCTTATTTACTTACAAAACCTATTTAACTAAACAAAACTACCCAAGACCTTTCATTTCATGTATAATACCTACATATTTGTACCAGTTCTATGTGTGTTATCAGTTTAACTTTGATCGCGATTTACTCAAAACTACGAATTTCGGATTACGATTGTTTGGCGCGCAGGGCCTCATATGTAAATACAGCCATGACAGGTTTGTCGACTTATGTAAAGCTAACACTGCCACATGAACTAGTATAAAAGCCCGGGAACATCGACGTGCAGTTCCTTCATTTAAGAATTAAGACTGCCTCTGGGTTCTTCTCATTATATAATGTGTATGCCAGGAGCTCAAAGTTTCTGACTAGTTCTCTACCCAATTTCCACAATCAAGGAACATTATGTATGGGAGATTTCAATGCTAGACACACACAATTTGGTAACAGCAATGGGGAGGAATTTAAACATTTCGTCAATGGACAATCAATGACTGTATATGGTACAGATAAACAAACTCATTTAGCAGGTGGCAGGTTAGATTATGTAATTGGCAAAGATCTTGTACATGGTACAGATAAACAAACTCATTTAGCAGGTGGCAGGTTAGATTATGTAATTGGCAAAGATCTTGTACATGGTAATATTTATACTTCACTGGTTCGAGAGTTAGTCAGTGACCACTTTGCAATCCTAACAGAGTATACTGTTGACAACAGCATAGATCACAAAGCACCCAGACCTAAAATTGCAATCCCACCGGGACTGGAACATCACTTCAAGGCACGTGTTTATGACTGTTATAGTACCTATGTCGTAACCACTGTCGAAATTTACTCTCAGGACCTGATAAAAGTTGTCAATGACTACTACAATATATGGGTCTGCTCAAGAAAACTCTCAAAGAAAAAGTGGATAAATGACCCCATTTTAAGTAGGGAGCATAAACGAGTTCAAGAGCTTGCTAATTGTTATAGGGATGACAGGACATCAGAAAATCTTTTACGATTCCTCAGAGCCAATAAAGAATTCAGTGAATTAAAGGCTCAAATTCGCAGTAAACATTGGGAGCAATTCCTGCAGAGTATTAACCACCAAACTTCTGCAGCTTAGGTATGGAGAAAAATCAACAGGTTGTCAGGTAGAGCTGTTGCCATTCAGCAGTTTCACACCCCATTAGAACAGGCCAATTTGTTACTAGATCAGTGGGCCAGAACCTCTCAGCTGAACTCACTTCCACAGAGAATAGGAGATAAACTTAACAACACGAAAATAAATAGGAATTTTAACATTGCCATAGCCTGTTCTGCCACTGACCCCTCTGACTTTGCCGAAATAACTGAGTGGGAATTAAATAATGCACTTCGCAAGGGTAAGGCTACTGCCCCAGGCGAGGAGTGTACTTCGGCTCATTGTTCAGGTACCAGGTAACCCACTTTTACATCTTTACAGACTAAGCTTATCCCAAGGAATACTCGCAAGCTCTTGGACTAAAAGCCTAATCATTCCCATACCCAAACCGAACTCTGATATATACCGACCCGTCTCATTGACCTCATGTTCATGCAAGGTACTTGAGAGAATTATTTTGAGCAGACTCATGTATTGCATACATGCCAAGTTATCTCCAAGACTATATGGATTCCTCCCAGGACGTAGCACTCAGCACTGCTCTGCAGAGTACTTGACAAATTCCCAGCAAGGCATGCAAACTGTATTTCTCGATCTTAAATCTGCCTTTGATACTGCAATCAGAGACCTTATCCTTGAGCAACTGGCTAGCTTTGGTATTCAAGGTAAACTTTTAACGTGTATTCAGATGTATTTATCAAACCGATCAGCTCATGTTATCTTCAAGGGAATCAAAAGTACATACTAAAATATGTTTGAGCTTGGCACACCTCAGGGGGGGGGGGGGTATTTAGCCCCATGCTATTTAACATTTTAATGCACAGACTATTAAGCAATATACCACGTGAGGGCAGTGATTCCATTATTTGTTATGCTGATAACATCTGCTTTAAAACCTCATGCGAGGATAGAATGCAAAAGATTCTTAAAGGCCTGTCCACAAAAGCTACTGAGTGCGGTTTGATAATCTCAGTTGAAAAAAACAAGGCACTCAATCCTCTTACAATCCCACTGTCAAACTTTCATAGGGAATCAG
>NW_028234408.1:34051347-34056347 GCF_977035675.1 Penaeus japonicus
TATTTTGTTGAAAGCCTTGGCTCTGTTAAAGGAGCACATAAGGACAAAGCTGGTGGCCAAGGTTAACTTCTTTTAATATGAGGTGGTAATATGCTGCCCAAACGGCCTTTTTCATAATTTCGCAGTCGGTACCAACATTATCTCGGATAGCCTTCCCATAATAGTGTGACAGGCGGTCGATGGTATCGTCAGTCAAAATGTTGGCACCGTCCAGAAGACTTTGCCTCATCATCTGTCTCATCTTCTTTCACAGCCTCATGCCTATTCTTTTGCAGACGTGGATGATGCACTCTTCTTTGATGAAAGATTCTTCACAAAGGCCACGTCCTTCGTTGAGCTAACACACGTCCCTGAAGGTGTTTGAATCTCCGTTACCAATGAAGGTAGTACATTTCAAGCAGTGCTGTGTAGATCTTGACCACAGTCTCACTGCTTCATCATCTTCCATGAAGCCAGATTTCCCGACGTAATGCCCGTGATAAAAGTGCTTCTAGGATGCCTCCTCATCCTCCTTGCATGAAGGGCAGTAATTCGAGAGCTGCTCCAGGTCTACAACGGTTTTGTATGCTCGTCAATGGCAAAACACAGGCTGATGTGCTGATGTGATGACCGAGGTTAATGAGTCTGCTGTCGGAGATGAGTTAGGTGAGGCCTCGTCCAACGGCATTTCTGTCATTGTAGCCAAAAAGTCTGTGGTGTGCAATAAACTCTCTCATGAAGTGTGTTGGTTCTCTGTACCATATGAGCTGGAAGATGTCTGGTTCAATGAGATAGGGTCTACGTGGAGGAATGTATGTGGTGGTGAGGATGATAGGACCGTGAGGGGTGTCTATTTCTGCTGCCATAGATTCAGAGGAAAGATTATCAAGAAGTTTTTGTTTAATGTTTTGCTTTACAGCAACTGTTACACCGCCATCTCTTGCGTTTGTTTTGTTCGATGAATAGGTTTTATAGGTGAAAATGCCAAGTGTGTGAGGATGTCTGAATGAGCGTTAATGGGGATGATGTCAGGGTCGAGTTGATTGCAGAGTTTGTGTCTTTGTTTGGTGTTCAGGTGAGTATGTTGTGATGAATTATTGTAAGGATGAGTGTATTGAAGTGTGAGTGGTGTGTGATGCTACCATTGTGTTAATTGAATGTGTTATACCAGCTGTTTTTTTTTTTTCCATCATGTCTGAGTAGAGGTGGACGTGTCCTGCGTGCACGTTTCCTAATCTTTTGTTCGCGAGTGTAGCTTTTGTATGTGGAGTTTATGTAAATCGACGTGATGGTGCCTTGTTATTTCGTGTGTGATCTGTTGTTGAGGTGTTTGTAGCATCCTGGTTCCGCTGCGAACAGACAAATACTGTATGATTATGGGTTGAGATCATAACCATCCTAGTGGCACCGGGCGTGGTCTTCGATCTCAGAGTCGGTGAGGTTATCTGTTTGTTTGCGAGTGGTGAGTGTTGTTTTGGGTTTTACGGACTGTGTTGTTTTGGTGGAGTGTCAGATTGCGTGATTGTTTGTTTTTGAGTGTTGAGTCGTGAGGGTGTCTGAGTAGGTGTGGGAGTGGGTGTGCTAAGGGTCGTTGGGCATGGTGTTGAGGTGGGTGTTGTGTTTGGTGGTGCGAGTGTGGGTTTCCTTTGTAGTGTGAAGTGTTCTGTTGCTGGCTTGTCCTGTAGGCTGAGACACGGTTGTGGTGGTTGTGTGCATGGTGGTGAGGCAGTGCATTGGGTGATGGTGTGTTCTGCGGTGTATTTTGGTGAATTAGGTGGTAGTACTCTGTATATCCCCCATGAGTCCTGGTTACCCAGGTCTAATTGTGGCAGGTCGTTATCTTTAAGAAATTTTTGTACATGGTGGCGGAAACCCGGTTCCATGATATTGCAGAGGTGGGCGTGGATTATAGCTGTCATAACACCCATTGATAAGTTGTCTGGGAGTTTTAGTATAATTTGTGGCTCCTTCTCGTTCTCCTTTATTTCCTTTATTAGGAGCTTGAACCAAGCATTTTGGATAGCGGCAATAGTTTGTTTTGCCGCTTATTCTCCCCCTTATTTATCTCCTCTCTGTTATTTTTTTTTCTTTTTTCTTTTTTCATTGCCTCTTTCCTCTTTGGGCATGAGTTGGCGAGGGTGCGGTGTCACTCCCTGCAGTTCAGGCATCTCTTTACTTCCGACTTGCATTATCGGTATGTATGGTTATTGGCTCCACGTTCTGAGCATAGTCGGAATTTTAGTTTGGCTTGTGGTGACATTATAACAGTACATGCACTGTACAATGATGGTGAACCTTTCAGGTTCTATCTGCCTGGGGCTGACAAAGATATTAAAGAGTTAAAGCCCTTTTTCCTGAACTTTAGAAGCAGTCTTGTGGTCGGAAATAGTTAAACTGATTCTTCATCAAGTGTTTATTCTTCATGATGAAGATATGTTCTACTTTGGTGTCAGGAAGATTTCTCTCTATTTCTTCCTGAATTGTAGTAGATTTTTCTTTAACTAGCTCTTGGTCCAGTTGTTCCAGGATGAGAGTTAGTTTTGCTTTTAGTTCAGGTGGCATGGCAGCCTCAGACCCCTTGGTTTTCATGATATTTGTAGCGTGCTCTGTGAAGAGGAGTTGGGCGTTAGCTTCATCCAGACAGAGGATGATGAAATGGTCTTGGGCAGTGATGACTCGGCGTCGAAGAGGGCCGAAGTTTTCCTCTTAGCAGGAGAGGGTCGCCTGTTGATCGGTCGAACCTTTATCCTTATAGCGACATGAAGACAAAGGGCGGAGGTGGTAAAGTGGCCTATGCCACTGATGCGAAGGGGTGACGGGAATTATAAACTAGCCCTCGCCCCAGCAGAAGGAAGTGCAAGTGTTCCTGTCAAGATCAGTGGAGACCCTTTGCAGGGCTTAACCCTATCTCTATTCAATCGAGAGGTGCAGGCTTATGGAGACCTGCTTTCCCTGACCCTACGCCCGACCCAGTCAGAGGAAGAACCGGCGGAGTTCTCCGCTACCTCAGAGTCTTGGGGCTTTGTACTTGGATGTGCTTCCTGGTCCCAAACTGCTGCAAAGGCGCTGGGTCGAAAGACAACTTGATCACAGGGTCCCGAATGGTCGCGATAATAGCAGTAGCCACGCGGGTATTCCGGCTTGTTTTCAGGTTGCAACCTTGCAAACAAAGGGGTCAACAACTCAAAGAGTGGCCTGGTTGAGGTCGCGGCAAACCACGATAACTCAATGGAGCCGTCTGCGAGTCGGTATAGTTGAACTGTTTTTGGAAGCTATGAGCTGGCGAAAACGAAAGTTAGGCAGTCAATCAGAGGGTGAGTGAAAATCGCAATATCAGGCAGAACACGAGTGCAATGCTGAGATTGTGATTAATCTGTGATTGCATGCAAGCTTAGTTTAACCTGTGCACCAGCCTGACAGCTACGGTTTATATAGTCCAGTGTAGTTACCAGTTAGTCTTTAGGTGCCCGAAAAAAGGTGAATCAAAAAATATTTTCGAAAATTCTAGTGGTTGTATTAATGGATTGAAATTCAACAGTATAATTGTAAAACAAATATCTTTTAGTCAGGAAAATAAAAACCGTTTAACTGATACTGGTGATTAAGTTCATAGGTTTTATTTCAGAATAAATAGTGTCTCAGTTTTTTTCAATCCTGATAGTAAATAGTTATTTTTTTTATATCACTATGACATAAATATATATATATATATATATATATATATATATATATATATATATATATATATATATATATATTATATATATGCATGTGTACATGTTACATTTGTACATTGCCTTCTATTTCCTGAATGATATTTTGTACTCCCTTTGGATTAAGAATCTCCTGTTGACAAGTGTTGACAAGTGTTTTTTCTTTTCAATTCTTTTCTTTTAGAAGGTACTTTTATATTTCATTTGTTACTAAAGGCTTTCCCGGTTGTGTCCATCTACTGTCGCTATTTTTCTATGTATATATTTAATATTTTTTCCTGGTCACTAATTCACAATTACCCAAGTCTATCATCTGTAAAAGAAAGAAAAAAATAATAAACCCCTTCAGATAAAAAAAAAAAAAAAAAATCGTTATACAGTACATGGAAAGCAAAAGAGGATAAATTATTTGATAAATCATCTTTCTGAATTCAGTATAAATGTATAAAACCAGCATGGAACTACCAATGCAGTTTAATGTTTACCTCACGAGCATAGTGGCCAGTTGTATTGGAAGTCGCCTAATAGATTTTGGCTCCGTGGCAGGTGTATGCGTCTATACCAATTGAAAGAGAGTGCATACTATTGAGATTGCCAAGAATTAGATACAGAAGCGAAGAATTACCGACGCCTTTTAATTTCGCAATGACACTGGTGAATAATGCAAATTGAATTTTAATGTTCTAAAGGTGTGTATCTTAAGGAAAACCGTGTCAGAGAAGAGACAATGTGGTTGGAGGACAAAAAACTAGCTATCTCCGCACACACACATGTACATACGCATACTCATACTCATACACATACACACACACACACACACACATGTATATATATGTGTGTGTGTGTGTGAATTTGTATGTGTGATGGAATAATGCAGACCCGCATTTTTATAAAGAAATGCAAAAACCTCCCTGTCCGTGATTCGAAACTAATCTCTCTTAGGTGACAGTGAGAGAGAACAGGGCTAGATCTAAAGAACACATGACCCACTCAACTAGACTTTATACTAGATTCATGGAAATTACCTATATAATCTCAGTAGAGTACGATAGTGATGGAGATTGCCTATGTAATCTCAGTTAAGAACGACACTGAGAATTTACAGACAATCCTCGTGGGTACTCGTTGGAAGTAAAAATAGATATTCAAATCTGATTCTATGTTACCGAGGTTGTTTTTATATGTATGAGGGCATAATGGAGTAACGCATTATCATATGGACATGTAAATAATTCTACACACATAAAAAAATGCACACATATTCACCAAACACGAGGAAAAGAGGTTGAAAAAATAAAGTGAGGAAGA
>NW_028234408.1:34083847-34086347 GCF_977035675.1 Penaeus japonicus
TTTTATCCCACCGCTGCCACCACTGTAAGTGGCCGGCAGGTGCGGTCAGAGTCTCGTTCAGGTCGGGGTGTCAGGGTGACACCTTGGTAGCGACGAGAAGTCCAGACGAAGGTTCAGGTTAACAGGATTTGTTCTTGGCAGCTATACTACAGAGATGTTTAGTATGCCCCTGGTGTTCCTTGTCTGGTGTGATTCACCAAGTGGAGCATTTATATTCGGCCCGTAGGCTAGTTTACTTGATGTCATGAGATTACTTACATGATGGCGACTACCATATTTGGTTCGGTTGTCAGATCGCCAGAGTGCCTGTGTTGTGTAGTCTAGGCAAGAAGGCTTCCACAGGGAAATGGTTTAGACACAACGGAAGATTGCGAGACGAGCTCAGGTGGTCTGCATGAAACGTAGATATAGATATATATAGACATGAACAAAGACATTAGGACTAAAATAATTAGTACAGCTATATGAATACATTGAGACTAATAGTAATAATAATAATATGGCTACAAATATAGCAAAGAAAGCTTAAGATAAATGTTGGAGATGCATATACATTTATATATATATTGGACAACAGAACTTAATCAGTTGTTCTCAGGTATGGTGTTACAAGTAATGCATCGTACAGACAGCCGTATTCTATAACGTTTTCTGCGTGTCGTGGCCATGTCATGTTCATGTTATGTCCATGTCGTGTTCATGTAACGAATGCGGTATTCTAGGACGCAAAAGCGCGGCACGTTCGCGTCAACTGCTTCAGGTTTACCAACCGTTCCAAAGTTAACCCACTTATTAACATGTTTCGGATGAATGGCACTGTCCACACGACAAATTCATAAGAGAAACTACAATCATAGGTAGCACTAACATAAGATAATTCAATTTTGGTATGAATCAGTCGTTGTACTTGTTCCTAGTTAAAGAATTGACAACCATTTCACGAACGCGCTGTTGGTAATTCACTCTACGCTCGATCAAAACAAACGGGATGTGAGGGACCGTGTGTTTATGAACAGATCTTCCTTATTTTATCTTTGTATATACTGTACATATATGCGCATTTTTAATATATCATGCATATAGATTTAATGGATACATATTTCATATAATTATATGCTTTAATTTTATGTCCCTGACTACTTTTACCATTCATTTAACTTCACTCTCCTTCGAAAAGTCCGCCAAAAGGTAAACAAACTCAAAATCAGCAGAGAATCCATGTTTTCCTAAAAGAGTTTGTAATCCGTGTCTAGGACAATGATGCCTAATATAACCAATATAGGTATTACTTTTCAAACGTAGTATGCTCATATGAAGTATTGGTAAGAAAAAGTACAGTAAAAATATGATTTTTTTCACTTGTGTAACTATCGTGACAAGCCTACCCCCTTGCCACGGAGTTTCCACGATTGTTCCAATACTTTCCACGCATCTGCCACGAATTTGCCACGCTTTTGCCGCGAACCCGCGCTTCTAGAAGAAGAATCGCGGCATGTTCATGTCATGTACACGGCGCGCTTAGGGACTTAGAATATGGCTGATAGTGCAGCGCTTTCACCACTTTAACAGGTCCCAGGCTTGGACACTGTATGTGGGTAACGTGGCCTAGGGGTGTGAAGAACACGGCAGGAACAGTTTTCTTGGTTTATTGCTAAGCTTGATCAATAGGACTTTGGGGCGAGGGCTGCTCCTCCTTCGAGGAGCGAGGTGTTGCTCCTCTACTCCCCGAGAGGAGACTCTCTACCACAATGTGTGACTTGTCTCAGGAGAAGTGTGAATCAAGGTGTTTTCTTGTAACATGTGACATTTGGAATGTGATGAGGGAAGTGTTGCATCAATACATAGCTCTTGCAAAGGGAAAGACAAAACAACACTGCTTTGTCTGGCGTGAGAGGGGTAGACAGATAGATGAAGAAACGAGCATACGTATATGTATGTATATATGTGTAACCACTGTATTTACATAATATGTGTAAATACAGTGGTTACACTCGTGTTCTCTCTCTCTCTCTCTCTGTCTCTGTCTCTGTCTCTGTCTCTCTCTCTCCTTTTCTTTTTACCTCTCCCTCTTTCTCTATGAGATCATTATTTTCCCAGTAATCTCATTAACCTTACTGAAGCCTTTTCATTCCTCTTCCTAGTTCCGTCGTGCGCAGCGGAGACAAAGAAGCTCCGAGACTTCTACAAACCGTCATTAGTGCCGATTTTCAATCAGGGATTTTCTTTTTTTTTCAAGCGCCTTTAATGGAAGGTGAATGGACTCCATATTTATATGATGTATACCCAGACATGATTTTTGTTTAACTAACTAAAAGACGGCAAAGATAGCCACTGCCATGAAAGGGACATATAATATCTCATTGTTCCTATAAGTAAACGCTGAAATCATTATGTGCTGATTTTGCAACTTTAGGGAAAGAATGAGATGCATTGATATAAAATGGAAATCAATGTTGCATTGATGTAAAGTTATCAGCTATCTTCGGAAACCACGTAACGA
>NW_028234408.1:34093847-34098847 GCF_977035675.1 Penaeus japonicus
GTACATCCTCTTTCTTCTTCTTGTTTATCGTCTTAGTCAGCTCTGTTGATTCTATCTTGTCTCTGATTGATGTTATTTTCATTTCCCTACGCTGTTTCATAAGCTCTTTCGTCTCTACCGAAAGCTTACTGAACCTTTCTTTTTCGTCTTTACCCCCTATTTCAAGTGCAGCTTCCATTAATATCTCACTGAATTGGTGGTTCATTTGGTCTATGTCAAGATCTTCTTCGAGAGCTGAGTATTTGTTTCGGATGTTGATACTGAATTCCGTCGCCCTAGTCTTGATGTTGGTTAGATTAGCGAGAGGCTTTTGTATGAGCTTGTTTCGTTCCCTTCTTAGCTGTAACTTAACTCTACTCCTGACCAGTCTATGGTCGCTACCGACATTTACTTTATTGATAACGGTTACGTCTTGTACGATGTCACGCCTATTGGTGATTATGAAGTCAATTTCGTTTTTAATGCCGGATGGTGATTTCCATGTCCATTTCCTCCCGGTTCTCTTTTCGAAGAATGTATTCATAATTTTAAGAGATCGAGCTTTGGCGAATTCTATCAATCTTTGCCCTCTCTCATTTCTGGTGCCTATTCCATGTTTCCCAACCGATATTTCTCCATCTTCCCTTATTCCTATCTTGGCATTAAAATCCCCCATAATCACGGTAAAATGGGTTTTTGCTCTATCGGTAGCTGCTTGCACATCTTCATAGAAGCTCTCTCTCTCCTCATCACTATGACTGCTGGTAGGAGCGTACACTTGGATAATTTTTAGGCTATATCTGTTGTTTAGTTTCAGTATTACAGAAACTACTCTTTCGCTCACACTATAGAATTCCCTAACATTCTTTTCAAGTCGCTTGTGAACTAAGAAACCTACTCCTGATTCTTGTTTGCTATCCAAGGGTTTACCTCGCCAGTATAATAAGTGCCCATCATTTAGTAATTTCTGCTCTTCGCCTAGTCTCCTAACTTCAGAAAGTCCTACAATATCCCATTTAATAAATGAAAATTCCTCAAGCAGTGTCAGAAGATCAGATTCTGTTCTCAGGGTCCTTACATTGTATGTGCATAAGTTCATCATCTTTAGGCGGCCTGGGTCTACCCGGAGATTCTTAGCGCCCTCTGCTCCGGAGCGAACCTGATCGCCGCCGTGACCAGGGGCTCCTTCGCTTCCGGGGAATGAGGGCCATTGTCTTGACTGGGAAATCATATTTAAGAGGTGTGTGGCCTGGGACCCCCACCAGTCGGCCTTGTGCACGGTGGGGGGAGTAGTTTTAGTCCGGAGGTACCATTAATCTCCAATAACACTTTTGAGTTAGTCTCGCATGTTATTAGGAGATCTTTGTAACCACCGATCTATCTCACGACCTTCCGGTCTACTCATGTGAGAATGGGCATTTGTTTGTAGACGTGCAGGGCCTACGCAACAATGCATGTTTGCATGTTAATGCGCGCTCCCGTGCCCGCACTTATATTCGTTACTATATATAACATGCAGAATGTACAGCGTAGACGCCTTTATATACAAATAAGCAATTATGCACATATTCCAAGCGTTTGTCTACGCCCGTATGCATGCATACAGCACCCATACACATCAGCGTCCACGCGTGCACACACATGCATGTGAATTATAATGTGCCCATGCATTATAATTTATTTAAGTACATATACATATACATACATATATACACATATACATATATACACATATACATGTACATATATATACATATACACACACATACATATACATATACAAACATATATATATAGTAGGCGGTGGTATACATATATCTGGCAACAATTTGGAGAGGTAATTACTAGTTGGTACCTAAACCGCTTGGGCGTCCTGGTGTGGCCTTGACCATTGGTGATGCCATAACTTGTGTTTGGCTTTCATTACGAACAATTTTCCAGACTGATATTCAGTGTGGTTGCATGATTAGATTTATGAACACTGAAAACATAATATATATGATTTTATAGTATAGTGTACTCACGAACTAGGAGTGGATTTTACTCAGGCTATATGTTGGGTGGTCGTTAATCACCTTTGAACCTTGGCGCTGGTGTTAACGTGGCACTATGGGAGCGTTAAGCGATATTTTACCCATTTTTTGTTGGTTTTCTGGGATGGTATGATTTTATATTAGAAATATATTCAGACATCCTCAGATGCTTTCACACTGCATTATATTTGCAAAACACTATAATAGATGGTATAACTCGATGTTTCCTTCGTTTAAATTGTGGTACTTTTGGCACTTCACTGCCCTTGAAGAGGCTAGCTCTCTTGTGGTATTCTTTCTTTTTAATTTTTCTACGACACTTGTGTAATTTCTTGTTTCTATTTCGATCGTATATGCTCTCAAGACATTCACAGATATTTTCACCTTATGCTGTGCCGCCACGGATCACTGGATATACATAATTTTACACTTAATATCGTGAGACCTAACACTGAAACCTCTCCTACTCGTTGCCAGATATATATATCATATATATATACATATATATATATATGTATATATGTATATATATACATATATATATATACATATATATATATATATATATATATATATATATATATATGTATGTATATATATATATAAATATATATATATATGTATATATATACATATATATACATATATATATTTATATATATATACATATATATACAAATATTTACCTCCCTGACCGGGACTCGAACCCACGCCGTAAGATCGACAGGCACGGTTGATACCACTCGGCTACATGACCCGTCAAAAGAGATGTTCAACCAGACACCTTATGAGATGTCATGGACATTACCTATGTGTTCTTATCAGAACAGTGATAGCGAATTTATACGAACATCTCCCGCGGGCGCTCGGCAGCCACGGAATCACAAATTCAAGTCCCAAATCAAGTTACCAAGGTTATATGTGTGAGAAGATGTTCGGGAGATGTTTGTAAAAATTCGCTATCACTGTTCTGATAAGAACACATAGGTAATGTCCATGACATCTCATAAGGTGTCTGGTTGAACATCTCTTTTGACGGGTCGTGTAGCCGAGCGGTATCAACTGTGCCTGTCGATCTTAAGGCGTGGGTTCGAGTCCCGCTCGGCAGCCACGGAATTACAAATTCAAGTCCCAAATCAAGTTACCAAGGTTATATGTGTGAGAAGATGTTCGGGAGATGTTCGTAAAAATTCGCTATCACTGTTCTGATAAGAACACATGGGTAATGTCCATGATATCTCACAAGGTGTCTGGTTGAACATCTCTTTTGACGGGTCGTGTAGCCGAGCGGTATCAACCGTGCCTGTCGATCTTACGGCGTGGGTTCGAGTCCCGGTCAGGGAGGTAAATATTTGTATATATTAAAATGCGTTACTGCATTCTACCATCTTCTCATACATATATGTATTTTTATATGTATATATACATACATATATATTTATATTTATATATATATATATATATATATTTATTTATGTGTATATATGTATATATATATATATATTTATATATATATATATATTTATATATATATATATATTTATATGTATATATATATATATATATATATATATATATATATATATATATATATATATATGGATATAAACAGCCTAAAGAAAAGCATTAGGGCCTTGGTATACTGCATGTGTGGTTTTACTATTCTTAATTAAATTCGCTCCTCTGCTACTCATAATCATCCTGCTGCTTATTATTACCCACAACGCTACTAGTATAGCATTTTCATAGTAACGATAAACCATGAAAGTATATAGAATAAATACTATGTGTGCCAACTCTCATCCCGGGCAGGTGAGCATATACCCAACCTCATAATATGCAAAATGTAAGCTAGACCAGTTGATGATACACAACCTCAGTCCTGGACAGACAAAAATACACAAACGCCTGTAAGTAGGCCATATTTATCCGCGGAGTCAAAAGAGCTTTTGTTAAGCGGGAAAACACGGAGGTTTTCTCATGAGTAAAAGTTAGTTAAACTCTTTGATTGTCACGTTTATGCTTGCCATGTGACGATGCACGCAACTGTGACTTTGCTTGGAGGGCGCATACGGAGAAAGGGAAACGCACGAACATAATATGCTTTACACACGCGAGGCGAGGAGCAGGAGAAAGAGAGCGGCAAAGGACGAGAAAAAAGGTGGCAAAAACGTTTCAAAGATCTAGCGTCTAGTCGTTTCATCTTTAAACTTTAACCAAATCGGCAGAAAGTCAGAGACAAAAATAAAGAACACGTGTAGCATTACGAGGCTTTAAAACTTTCGAAAAGAGCTGTTTATACACTTACCCTTTCCAGGTTTCATGTTAATATGAATAATTATATGTTTTCGTGTGTGTATATGTGTGTGTGTGTGTGTTTGTGTGTATGTATGTATGTGTGTGTGTGTGTGCGTATGTGTGTATGTGTGTGTGAAGGTAATTAGAATTATCAAAAAAGGTCCATAGCGATCACCCGAATTCTTTCATCCTTTCCCTAGTCTGTGACTATTCTGAGACAAGATATACTTTCCAGCCACATTTCTCGTTATCCCGAGCCAAGAGGAGTTGACTGTTTATTCTACATGTTACTATGCAACTTAGTATTTATAATCCATATGACGTTTTTCATTTTATTTCATTATATCTACTCCATTTTTAAAAATTCCCAAGATGCATGTTTCCCCTCCCCTGCCGCGGCTGAGAAACACTTGCTGTCAGGACAACACACAGCACAAAGGTTTTTTTCTTTTTTTCTTTTCTTTTTCTTTTTTACTGTGAGATATGCAGCGAGGAATGCGGAGGTCTTGCGATTTTCACATACGAAACAACGTTTTCGTCAGTGTCTGCTACAGCCCAACACTGCAGGCAACAACCTACCGGAGAAAGATTTGATCCTAGCAATAGCTGGGAAAATGGTAGTACAGTCAGGGTTATTCGTTTTCATTATGTGCATAGAAAGTAGAAAAATATATATATTTCTTCATTTTT
>NW_028234408.1:34108847-34116347 GCF_977035675.1 Penaeus japonicus
ATATAACATTAATAATTATAAAGAAAATGATGATAATATCTGATAAAAGCAAAAACAGCATCAATATTGATAATGTTATTTCACTTATAATGTGACTGGTCCCAAAGATAATTGAACTGCAGTCATATACAAACAGCCAGACTGATTTATGTATAAAGTATATATTGTACTAGATGGATTTGTGTATAGGTACATAAACCAGGATTCGAAATACCATTTATGCAAAGCATGGTGGAGATGCTAATGTTGAATTATGAAATATTAAGGGAAAAATAGATAGAATGAAAACGTAGTAGGCTCTCTTACTCTTTCTTCGTCTCTCTCTCTCTCTCTCTCTCTCTCTCTCTCTCTCTCTCTCTCTCTCTCTCTCTCTCTCTTCGATTCTCTCTGTCTCTCTCTTCGTTTCTCTCTCTCTTCGTCTCTCTCTCTCTCTCTCTCTCTCTCTCTCTCTCTCTCTCTCTCTCTCTCTCTCTCTCTCTCTCTCTCTCTCTCTCTCTCTCTCTCTCTCTCTCTCTCTCTCTCTCTCTCTCTCTCTCTCTCTCTCTCTCTCTCTCTCTCTCTCTTTCTCTTTATTTCCCTTTTTCCTTCTTTCCTTCCCTCCTTCCTTCCATCCTTCTCTCTCTTTCTCTTATATTGACCAACGAATGGGACGTAAATGATGAAATGTTCATAATCCCATACATTTTGGAGATAGTATCCAATTTTTATTTTTTCATAATTGTTATGACTATTATTTCTATGAGGAAACTGCTGAAAGGGAAGGTGCCCTCTTTGGACATAATCACGTTATTTAAGATAAGGATAGCAGCAAAATTGATGTTTGCGTTTAAAGAATTTCCTTTCTGGGTACCAGGATAGAATAGACCCAGCATGTCCTCTGCGTATTGTATCAGGCGTCTAAAGGTGATAGGTCATGCATGGGCTAGAGATATCGAGTCCAGAAAAAAAAAATCGTCCGGATAAGCAAATATTAAAGATGTGAAAGGTCATAGATGATTGTGAAGCTCCTACGCGTTTCTTTGAGCCCATGAACTTATATATATTGTATATTATGTATGGAGGATATTCAAGAATATTTATCTGTATATATTGTGTGGAAATAGTGCTTGATATTTCCTTCTTCGAGTTTAATGGTATATAAATCAAGTGAAAATCAGAAATATGACATATATTATGGTGACCTGATGAAAAGTAGAATCATTCAAATAAGATATAGTTAGTTGTTATTGGAGAGTGAAATTGCGTTATTGTTTTTAGGTAGAAAAAATATATGTATATCTGTACTTCAATAGGCGTAGCCAAGATTTTCGGAAAGGGGGGGGGGGGCGGCATATCCATATCTTTCATAAAGAGAGGCCCCCCTGCTCCTCGCCAGACTGAATTGCTTACATTTATGTTCTACCAGTTTCTTATGCAAATCATTGGTAAACTTTGTAACATTTTATATGGAGAGGCAGCCTTTCCTTCTTCTTAAGCTGCCGATAGGGAAAGATTTTTGCATCTTTTTCACTCTAGAAAATGTGGTGAGTGGATATGTTATCAACACAGATAATTCTTTTTATTCAAAAAGGTATTTTGTGCGTCCATAACCTTGCAATAGGCCCAACTGTATAAATCTAGCAAAGGTACATTTTAAGGCCAGATACTCTCACGATAATATGTTTTACTATATATCCGTATCAATAATTTTCTACTGACATTTCTGTAATGAGTTTTTATCGAAACAGTATAAAAGATTCCTTGTATTTTTTTTTTGTTTTTTTTTTCTTTACCATACACACACACACACACACACACACACACACACAAACACACACACACACACACACACACAAACACACACACACACACACACACACACACACACACACATATATATATATATATATATATATATATATATATATATATATATATATATATATATATATATACATATTTATTTCCATGTTTATCTAGGCATCCTTGTTCATCGACATATCAACTTATATCAACTTTTTTTTTTTTTTTTTTTTTTTTTTTTTTTTTTTTTTTTTTTTTTTTTTTTTTTTCTTTTTTTTGCCGATAAAACAATGATATCCGAACTCTCTTATATTGAAGGGGATAAAATAGTTTATATTGCACAATTTACTCTTTACTTTATGGTTGTTAAATGAAATTACTATACATTCAAATGCGAAAGGAAGGGAAAATGAATTGAGTTGAATAAAAGGAAGACGAGATGTGTGTGAATATATATAATAATATATATATATATATATATAAATATATATATATATATATATATATATATAATATATTATATATATAATATTATATATATATATATATATATATATATATGTATATAATAAATATATATATATATATATATATATATATATAATATATATATATATAATATATAAAAAACACATACATATAAGATGTACACATAAACAAATACACATATATATATATAAATAAATATATAGATATATATATGTATATATATATAGATATATATATAAATATTTATATATATATATATAGAGCACAATCACACACTCAATATATGTGTGTGTGTGTGTTGTGTGTGTGTGGTGGTGTGAGTTGTTTAGTGTGTGTTTATATCAAGAAATATATATATATATATATATATATATAATAGTATATACACAATATAAAATTATATAATATACTACAACTCACGGGTGTATATATGAGAGTGTAGGTGTGTGTGTGTGTGTGGTGTGTGTGTGTGTTGTGATTAGTAGTGTGATATAGTGTAGTGAGCGAGATGTGTACTATGTGAGAGGTTTGTGTGGAAAATAGAATAATTCTACACAATCGCCACACACACACACACATACACACAACTACACAGCATACATATATATAAATAAATTATATTAATATAATATAATATATATATATATATATATAATATGAGTAAGAGAGAGATGAGAGAGAAGAGAGAGAAGAGAGAGAGAAGAGAGAGAAGGCAGAAAGCGAAGATAGAGAGAAAGAGAGAGAGAGAAGAGAGAGAGAAGAGAAGAAAAGGGATAGAGGGAGAAGAGCGCGAGAGAAAGAGAGAGAGAGAGAAAAGAGAGGAGAGGGAAGGAGGAGAGAGAGGGAGAGAGAGATAAGAGGAGAGGAGAGAGGGAGAGGGGAGAGGGAGAGAGATAGAGAGAGAGAGAAAGAGAGACGAGCAGAAAGAGAGAGAGAGAGAGAGAGAGAGAAGAGGGAGAGAGAAGAGAGAGAGAGAGAGAGAGAGAGCCGTCGGGATCGTGACTGCTCTGCTCGATGCTCTCTCACTCTCTCCACCGCGAGACGCGCTCTCGCGCGCGGCGCGCAGCGCTCTCTCTCTCTCTCGCGTGGGGTTGGGGCGTCAGCGTCCGCGCGCTCTCGATCGCTGACTCTATCTCGCTCTCTCTCTCTCTTCGCTCGCGCTCTCCCCTTTCTTTGCGCGCTCGTCGCGCGTCTCTCTCTCTCGCTCTCGCGCTCCCCTGTGTGTGGGTTTTTTTGTGTGCTCTCTCTCTCTCATTCTTTCTCTCTCGCTCCGCTCCCTCTCGCCCCTCGCGCGATGCGCTCCCGCGCGTCCCTCTCGCTCTCTCCTCTCTCTCTCCGCTCTCGCGATCCTCACTCGCTCGCGCTCTCTCGCTCCGTCTCTGGTACTCTCTGTTCTGGCTCTCGCTTTCTGGCGCGCTCTCTCTCTCGCTCGCGCTGCTCGCTCTCTGCATCGCGCGCGCTCTCTCGCTCTCTCTCGCGCTCTCGCTCTCTCTCTCTCTCTCTCGCTCTGCTCACTCCCTGTTCTTTCGTGTCTCTCTGCGCTCTCGCCTTCTCTCTGCTCTCTCTGCTCGCTGCGCGTTTTTGTTTTTGTGTTTTTGTGATTTTGCCGTCTCGTTTGTTTGTTTCGTCTTGGTGTTTTTTTTTGGTGTTCTCTCGCTCTCTCTTCGCTCTCATCTCTTTGCTGCGTTCTCCTCTCCCGCTCCCTTTTCTCCATCTCCCTCTCTCTTTCCCCTGCCCCGCCCCTGCTAAACCTCCAGGAGTGACCGCCGCACAGCTCCCTCACCCCCGATCAAATTACACCCCCCTTTATGCCTGACGACCCACTGCTGTGGCTGAGGCAACACGGTAGGGTGAAGACTCGTTGGCACCATCTCACGAGTCAGCACACGCCAACACAGGCGGGCTCGTGCGTGTAAGCCCGGTGGAGCATCTGCTTCGCAAAGCTGGCTTATCATTTTCTATTTCTCTATCTTTCTATTTATTTCTCTATCTATCTATGTACCAACACACACACACACACACACACACACACACACACACACACACATATATATATATATATATATATATATATAGAGAGAGAGAGAGAGAGAGAGAGAGAGAGAGAGAGAGAGCGAGAGAGAGAGATCAATTGCATGTATTTCTTCAACTTTGCTTTATGTATTAAATAGATCACGTTTAATGTATTTCGCCGATGCCACCGATTCCTTGACTGGAATCGGAAATTTGCAATATCTATAATCATTGTATCCAATATCCTTTTGACATCTCTTTACCAAGCATCACCTAGCTCTCTATCAAATATATTGAAAAAAAAACAGCACGTACTTTATTAAAATATCAATATCCAAACAAGAATAACCAACAAGCAACAATCAGAATTATCACCCAACAATCTACGCGTACAAAATTTACTCTGCTCTTCTCTAAAATCAAATAAAATCACAGGCTATCCCTTCTTCACATATAATGTCCCTCGGTACCTTACCAGCTGAGAAAGGAACATAGCTACGTCAGTGTTTTGCTGCTAATTCTTTCACCCAAGAGTCAAAAACCTGTTTCTCTCTGTTAGCAATCATCCCGCGGTTCTGTTTCGGAGGCTACGCTCACATAGAGACACGTACATACTCTCCATCGTTATCCTTATATTTAAGTATTCTCTCTCTCAATGTTCATTCGCCATATTGCCTCAAAACTACTTTACGTGTTCGCGGTGTACTGACTTATACTGTGTGAGTGTGTGTGTGTGTATATGTGTGTGTGTGTGTGTGTGTGTGTGTGTGTGTGTGTGTGTGTGTGTGTGTGTGATATATTATACATATATATATATATATGTGTGTATGTATATGTATATGTGTATGTGTAGTTTAATATATATATATATATATATATATATATATATATATATATATATATATATATATATATATATATATATTATATATGTATATATATATATATATATATATATATATATATATATATATATATATATATATATATACATATATATATATATATATATATATACATACAGATATAGATATATATATATACATATATATATATATATATATATATATATATATATATATATATATGTGTGTGTGTGTGTGTGTGTGTGTGTGTGTGTGTGTGTGTGTGTGTGTGTGAGTGTACATATATATACAAATACACATACGTATACATACACACACATAAACATGTGTGTCTGTGTGTGTTCATGTGCGGGTGCGTGCGTGCAACCAGGCGTCCGTACGCGACGGAGATGATGATGATAATCATAATAATAAAAATGATAGTAATAATATTTGTAATGGTAACTGAATTGCAGATATGACTATGTAAATAGATGCATACCCTTTGACATGCTTTTGCTCTAAAGGTTTCGCAATATAACATTTTCTTTTGATTTATCAATTGTATAATTTAGATCGAGGCAGTGATCATCATAAAATGGTGAATATTGTATCTGCAATATTTTGTCATATCAGTTTATAGCTTATTTATGTCAATTGTTGAATATGGAACTATTGAAAGATTTATTAAAAACTAGCAGGAATAATGTTCCTACTTCATGATTTACATTTATTAGGTGAAATTTGTATGGAAGTTTACCTTTTTGGATGATGCTTTTATGAAGAACAGTTGTTTTATTCAATGCTAGTTTGATTATGATCCCATTCAGTTAACTGCAGTAGGGATAGTTATAAGAATGATAATAATATTGACAATAATAATGATATTGAAGAAAATGATTTTAATAATGATAATAATAATAATGATAATGATAATGATAATGGTAATAATGATAATACTAATAATGGTGGTGATGATGGTAATGATAATTATTATAATAATGTTAATTGTTACAATAGCAAAAAAAAAAAAAAAAAGATAATAATAATAACGTTACTTATTATTGTCATTATTATAATCATGTCATTAATATTATTAACTGCAGTCGTAATCATAACAATAATAATAATAATAATAATGATAACATTAATAATATTAATAATAGTAACAAATCATAATAACTACAAATATGAAAATTATTCAAAGAGTAGCAACGTTATCAACGTAATCAACGTTAAACAACAACAAAATATATCATCATATACATAACAGGATAACTTCAGAGTAAAAAAAAAAAAAATCCTCGAAGAAATAAAGAAGGCGAAAGGAAACTTTAATAAAGTCTCTCGCTACAAAGGACAGATCGCCATAATCTCGCTGCCAACGATAGGTCTCCGAGCCAGAGGATATGCGAGGGATTCTATAAGACGCTAAGAGTCTTATATATAACCGTGGTGTAGAACCGAATAACACGGTCCTGTTGAGAGAAGTTTATGTTGGCTGTATAGTGATTACGATCTTATTCTCAAAACACATTAATTGTGTACAGCAGAGAGAAAAAAAAGTTGTGTAATGTTGTACACTTTCATTTTCAAAAAATAGGTCAATATACAAACTTTCCGGAAAGTTACACTGTATCTTTCGTGTCAACATCATCTTGTTATACAAACGAATACTCCTTTTGCCATTTCATAGAAATCACGACGACAGGAGAGGCTTGAAGGCCTGTATAAAATTAAATGAGATCTTTACAATCTGCGCTCGTACACACGCCCGCACGCACGCGCGCGCACACACACACATACACACACACACACACACACACACACACACACACACACACACTCACATTCACATAAACATAGTAGAAATATATATGCGTTCCTATATATATCTAATTCCTCGTATATATATCATTCAAACCTTTAATGAAATAATAGTCAACAATATTCTTACTTCAAAATGCCGTACATTTTAATATTTCTAGCGCGTGATGTTGATTGCACACTCAGACACCAGCGCCTGAGCATGTTTTCATGTTTTTTAATCCTTTCGCTAGTCGTAAAGGCAGGCGAATAGATAAATAAATATACATAATACTAAATGCCCGTTTGCCTTTTTAAAAAAGGGATTGTAAGTTTCTTTGGTTTATGCCTTCTACAGTGATAAACAAACCAAATGGATTCATACCTGGCATAAGATCAGAAAGGAGGAAAACATTGAGGAAAGAAAGATGAATCACAAAGAAAATAAAGGAAAGGCAGAGACAGGGACCACAGGTAGAGGCGAGTGAAAATTACGAGCGGGACAATGAGACCAAGAACATCATAGCCGGCAAGACGACTCCAGCTGGAATGAATTGTCAAAACG
>NW_028234408.1:34158847-34161347 GCF_977035675.1 Penaeus japonicus
TGTTGCCGATGTGATTGTTGTTGGTGGTGTATTGTTATGCAGGAAGAGGGGGCGGGGGGGAGAGAGGAGAGAGAGAGAGAGAGGGAGGAGAGTAAGAGAGAGGAAGAAAAAGAGAGACAGAGAGAGAGAGTGAGAGTGAAAGAGAGAGAAAGAAAGAAATAGAGAGAGAGAGTGAGTGAGAGTGAATGAAAGAGAGAGAAAGAAAGAGGCAGAGTGAGTGAGTGAAAGAGAGAGAGAGAGGAAGAGAGAGTGAGAATGAGTGAGTGAATGAGAGAGAGTAAGAGAGTGTGAAAGTGTGTGTGTGTGAGAGAGAGGGTTTCACGAATAGGGTGTTCAGCAAAATTCTGGTCGAGGCGGCGGGCTCAGTACAGAGGCTGCCACTGCTAGTAATGAGTGGCAAGTGAGTGTATGATAGAGGTAGCGAGAGGGGGGGGGGCAAGGCAAGTCATATATTTATTCCTTGACTTCACACGGCCTGGGCGTACAATGGGTTTCTGGTCAACCTTCCTTCCTCTGCATGGTCGCGATGCAGGGAACCACTTGGCACCTAGTGTATGTCTCAAATATTGCTCGGTCACCTTCATCCGCTTGTCCTTGTTACGTTGTAGTTGTCCTGCAGGAGCGAACATATTCGTCCATCCCTGCATGGTCCCTGCATGGTTCAGGTCAATCTCAAACTCGGTTGTTGTTGTCAGCATGTACTTGTCCCATCCTGGATGTCCAGGTATCGGATTCCTGTCGTTTTCGTTTTTTATACTTCTGCCTTTAGTTGCTGCTTGTTTGCTGTTTTGTAGGCGGGCCACCTACGTTATCAGTTGAAAATGTCGGCTGTCTTCTCTGTCTTCTTCGATGGGTGACCACCATGGCTTGCAGGGAACCAAAAGCCATGCTCTCTCTTCTGGTCTCTTTTGGCATCTGTTATTGTGGATCTCCGGCACCGTAGTGTTGTTGCTTGGGCGACCTCATTCCGGGCCTCGTTTCGTGGTTCTTGGTGTTCTCCTTATCTGCTTGATAACCTCATACAGAGGGGAGTGTGCATATGTACATATATATATATATATATATATATACATACATACATACATATATATATATATATCAATTTGTTCATTCTATTTCATTTTTATGATAGAGATAGATAAAGAAGAGAGTTCTTTGCTGTGACCCGTGAGGGACATCTTGCGTCTCAGGTAGAGGGGGATAACAATAGCAACCCGCAAAGGTTTTACTTGAACCCCTGAAAGTCTTAGAATAAATAAGAAAACAAGCTATGATGCAGTAGAAATTTTGTGCAAATACCTGTCTGATTATTCTTACAAGAAACTTAGAGCAATAAAAGAATTATTGTGGGTGGAACTAAGTCGTCCTACCAAATTACTAATTGAAATCATTATTCGTTTTACGGCATGACACAGTCATATTGTCAAATGTGTTCGTTAACAAAATTGTAAGATGAGTTAATGCAAGAGCGAGAGAATATATGGTGAGTTTATAAAGGGACAGTACTAACAACTGACCACTTTTACTTTCAACAAACTAAGGTCGATAAAAAATGCTGTGGGTAGCTCACGTCGTCCTACCGAATGAATTCATTCATTTTACGTCATGACACAATCACAGCGTCAATTGCGTTTGAAAGCAAATGTGGGGAATGAGTTAATCCAGATTGGGAAGGATAGGCGATGTGTATACAATGAAGAATGAGCCCGTGATTTGAAAGTGAAAGTGATTGACACGGAGTGTGTGAGTGAGTAAGATGGATTAGTTCAAGTTCCTATATAATTATTCCTTCAAAATAATAAAATGAAATTAAAATTACTGAAATTAAAATTTAGTATCATTAATATTAAGCCAGTACAATAAAATCACACAAGACATATGCGAATAATCATATGAATAAGTCGAAAATCTTTCATGCAAGAATTGACTCGTTGTATAGTTGGCTCGTAAAATGTACAGAACGTCTCACACGTAATCTCTCTGTTTTTTTTTTCGGGAATAATTTTTATGGCTGAATTACGTTTGACAGGCGAGAGAGTAGCTTATGCGAAGTATGAATTCGCATTCGAATCATACAACTAATGAAAAATAATGATAAAAATAATGAAATCGATCCGAGCCGGGAATCTTTAGGCTATAATTGTCCCGTCGGAAAAGTAGCTCGCAGCTAATCGAATCGAAACCCTTCCATCTCTGCGCTCTATTTCGGGAAATTCTTTTACGGCTAATTGCATTGGTCCGAAAAATGAGCTGAGTAGCTTTAGTATATATTTATACGTATGCCATATGAAGAGAATGAATTAAGTTCAAATTCGTCAATTTAATGAGGCAGTCCTAATTAAACCAAAGACTAATTGGCAATGAGATTAGATTGTAGCTAATTAATATGACTAACAATAGGGGTAAGGTTTATTTAATTTTTCATATATTTTGCAGTTAATATGAATGCAGAAAATTAAAATAAATGAGAGAGTAGTCCCAGCTATAGCCCTTTAGTCCT
>NW_028234408.1:34173847-34176347 GCF_977035675.1 Penaeus japonicus
CATGATTCTTTTTGCTCAATTGGATTCTCATTAACATACAATAATGACAATGGCTTATTTCTAAATAAGCGTTTCCAACTGGAAACCCGCACAGAGGGCACCCTCTTCACTTGCTTCCAATCTCAGTCGTTTTCTTTAGGGGGAAAGAGGTAAAAAAAAAAGATACAACCCCATTAATGGCGCAAGAGTGTCGCCTCCATTCGTCAGCGAGTCTTGACTAAATCCCCAAGACCGCTCCGAGCCCGCCCATTCCTAAGGCGACTTGGCGCAGGTTTAAACAATACTTTCACGGGAATCACGGCGATCAAGGAACCTTCACGCTCCTAATTCTCACCCAACTGCAAACGGAACTAGTATCATCCCTCTCATTAATCATGGTCTATCACTTCTTTTGTTACGGCAGACGTTCGGCAGGCAGAAATGATGGGAACAGCCATCACAATGTGGTAGAAATGTACTAAGTACTAGGAAAGACATTTGAAAATTTAGAACACCTTATAATAGCTTCCACGCATTAGCAGGACATGCAAATATTTGAAGCTTGTAATTGAAACTGGCATGTCCACTGAGCCCCTAAGGAAAATAACATAAGTCCGTTAAAATTTAATTATACTAAATAACATGAAACATTCAGAGTCTTCTGGGTAAATTTAAGACTATAAAACTGCACAAATTAAAACACAAATAAGGAAACAGTGAAACAATAAATAGAACATAAACTCGCTAGTGATGCCCTGAGTGGCGTCCCTTTATATCGCTTACATATTGGAAAGGCTGAAACATAGGTTTTGATATTTCTCATCAAACTTGGAAAGTAAAACAGATCCTTGAGCTTCTAGTAAGTCCTGAATATACTTGAATGGGATATATCGCGAGTAAGCTTAAGAGCAACCTTCCAGAGAACCTTTGGAACCACATACTGGTGAACAATATGAGCAGGGAACTGCTGGATATGGTATAGAACTCGTCCATGGTAAGGGTATCTCCTAAGACAAGTTCTTCTCCTCTATGTTTTTAATAACTTCTTGCCAGGGAGAATCTTTTATCTGTTCCTGAGTCGACACTGGCAAGGTCGAGTTGAGTAATAGAACGGGTTAACGTATCAGGTACACGATGCTGGATCCCCTGCTTGGAGATGACTTTGAATTAGTAGTATGAGAGCATTTAAGACCATCTTGTCAAGCAAGGACTGTTAAACATTTGAGTTTCCGCGGTGAATTGGTGACTGTACATGAATGGGTCATAGCTCACACTCCTTCAACAATGGCCAAGGCCTCAGCATCTTTTGTAGAATTCCAGGTCTTGGGTCCACAAAGTTTCCGGGAGAAATTAGCACAGTAGCTGGGTTTCCATTTCTACTCTCTGCAGAAGACAAGCACTGATGGCAGTTTGTGATGCATCTGTGTGGGCTTCAATAGGATTTTCAAAGTGGGGCTTAAGCAAGACAGGTGTTGACATAACCCCTTTTTCTAAGGTGTTAAAGGCTTTCTGCTCTTCTTCCTAGATAATTGGACCGTCATGGTGGTGGCATTTCTTCGATACTCCTGATTCCTGAGTCAGGTAAAACTCTCTCTGGTGTGATCTGAGAACTCAAGAAACGAAATTCCTGTACAGCAAATATCACACATTACCATATTTAATATGAAACCAGCACAGTCCAGATGCTGAAGGGTTTCTTCAAGTTGGTCAGTATGAGTAGAAAAATCTCGCCGATATACGACGTCATCGTACAGATATATAAAAGGGCGCTCTCCAAGGACTGGAGGCAAGAGCGCATTCATAGGCTGTTATAGGCGTCTGTCAGCAGGCCAATCACCAAACCAGCTTTCAAGATGAGTAAACATCTATGTGTCCAGCATTTCGTCAACCAAAGAATCAATTCTTAGAAGATGGTAGGTATCGGCAACTGAGACAGCATTTGGGTCACGATGATCAACATAAAACCACGTATGTTACCCTTCTTCATAAGAAGCACAACCGGTGAAAGGCATGGGGATGTCGATGGCTCTATGGTGGCCCTCCTTTCTTATCTTCAACCTTGTAGATTCTTGGGTGACACTCCATGGTCTAAATAAACTTTGGTTTTGTCTCCTGAAAAGAGGCAAGGATATTTAGAATGAACATGCATTATCTGTTGTTTTTATGCCTCAGCCAGGTATCCAAACCATGTGTCAAATGATAGCTTTACCTAATCTGCCTTCATTAAAGCTGCCTTGGCAACAACGCTTTCATGCAAAGCAATATAAACCCTCATGATAATAACAATGAGAGGTAGCACTATGTAGATTATCGCTAAATCTTCATCTTCCTCAGGATATGGTAGCTGAAGACCGTGAAAATTGCCAAAATTGTTAACATATTCAATTGTAGAACCGTCAAGTGTGTCGTTCACAACGAGTGACAGATTCACTGTAAGTGGAGAGTTAGAGGAGGCACATAGGCCATAGTCATTCTCGTACAACAAACTTATCTCTTCATTCTTGAGTATAACTGGCTTTGC
>NW_028234408.1:34191347-34198847 GCF_977035675.1 Penaeus japonicus
TACATATGCATATTTGAGTAGATATATATGTATATGTATATATATTCATATACATACAATTGTATATCTATCTATTATATATATATATATATATATATATATATATATAATATATACATACGTGTATATATACATATTTATATATATATATTAAATATATATATAGTTTCACACATACACATACACATACACATACACACACAAATACAAACACACACACATATATATATATATATATTATATATATATATATATATATATATATATAAATATTTATATATATATAAATATTTATATATATATATATATATATATATATATTACACACACATTTATAATATATATATATATATATATATATATATATATATATATATATATATATATATATATATATATATATTACACACACATTTATAAATATATATATATATATATATATATATATATATATATATATATATATATATATATATATTACACACACATTTATAAATATATATATATATATATATATATATATATATATATATATATATATATTACACACACATTTATAAATATATATATATATATATATATATATATATATATATATATATATATATATATATATATATTATATATATATATATATATGCATATGTGTGCACATGTATATACACGCACATATTTGTGTATATATATATATATATATATGTATATATATATATATATATATATATATATATATATATATATATACATATAAATATATACATATATATACACATTTATTTATTTATATTTTTACTGCCTATATATCAATCTATCTATCTACCTAATGATAGATCCAGAGAGATCTAGGGGCTGGATTCATCAGCGCACTCACCATGATATATTCGCTGGCATCAACAGTTACCAAGGCAAATAGACCGAAGTGGTATTCAAGAACAATTTCCCTTTAGAGTTACGATGGTAAGACTTACCACTAGTTGGATCGCGCGTAAAACTGTTAGTAACTGGAGCGACAACCATCCCATCACGTCATATCTCCTCCATAAATCACGATTTAAGGTGAGGTTTTGATTTATTTTCATTGGTCATGTTTGTAACGATAACAAGCTTATATCAAATTATGAACCTGCGATCTAAATTATATGTGATTCACAGGATGGAATTATTATGGGCATTGGAACATGACAGGCTTAGGAGAGAGAGTGTGTTTAAAGACAGACTCAACTCTCTTGCAGTCAGTAATGCCCATCTAAGGTATAGGATTGACAAATTTTAAGAAGTATTTAATATCGTCCAAATAATATTTTGAAACTAGAATCATCTCTTTGTTCATGACTGATTTAGATTTCTAATATTTTACTGCTACTATAGATATCCAAGGAATGAAATTCAATGTCTGTGCACAGAAATTTCTAGGCACACAAACATGTCACACTCAATACCTGTGGCCACATACTGGTTAGTTGCCCTGCGTTTTTATGCAAGTGGCACTTTTCAGAATAAGATATATATATATATATATATATATATATATATATATATATATATATATATATATATATATATATATATATATATATGTCTAGGATAATACATGCAGTCCCCAGTGCAATTTTCCACCTGAATCAGATGGATATGAAGATGCCTTGCACAAGGGATGAAATTTAAAAAATAAAGCAAGACTTCTTTGCAATCAAGGGCTTTCCCAATGTCCTAGGAGCCAGTGACTACACATATCAACATCAGACCTCCGAGGCAATAGCATATTTACCTGAACAGGAAGAGGGTTCATTCTCTAAATATGCAGGTAGTGTAAAATTTCCAGGAAGTGTTAATGATTCATACATCTGGAATGATAGCGCTTGGTGTCGACACTTCCTCGAACAACAGTTTGGCCACCCTGTTGGTAAGTATGCATTTATTGTGTTACTGATATATATTTGACCTAGCTATCCTTTCATGTCATAACTCACATTTTTTTGTAAAGTATATTACAGTATTTAAAGTATCATATTTGCAAGTATGATTAACCAAATTACTTTATTATTTTGCAGGAGACTCAAGGTATCCTCCGGAAACTTACCTCATGACACCTTTAGCAGAGCCAACAGTAGAGAATTGCTACAATAGCAGTCATGTTTGCATAAGAGCAGTAGCTGAACAATATTTTGGGGTACTCAAAAGTAGGTTCTTTTGCTTGCACAAATTAGGTGCACTCCTATGTACACCAGAAGGGTGTGCAAAGATAATTGTTTCCTGTCTATTCCTTCATTATGTGTCAAAAAGAGAAAAGGACTTATTTTTCATTTGATGATTTAATGGAGGTTGATGATCCACCAGAGGAAGTTGTGACGAATTACATAGTTGAGAGAAGTGCTCAGCTGAATAGGTTGGTATTCATAAACGGCTCTTTCTAATTGTTTGATATGCTTTTTTATTGATTCATCTTTAATGTTGATGGAAATATCACATTTTATGTTTGATAATTTTGTGCATGTACCTTATACAGATAGATATAGCATATTCATAAAAAGGACTTATTTTTCATGCGATTTTTTTTATATACATTTTCATGCACCAAATATTTATAGTTTGTAGTGGAAATGGCTATATCTATATTAACCATGCTTATATATGTGTTGATTTCATTTTTCATTTTTTAAAAATTCTATACCGAATATTTGTAGCTGATATTGATATGTCTGTTTGTATATTTTGCATATATATGTATTTTTCTAGTGTGAATAAAGCCATTTAAACCCATATACAGTTTCCCTGTATATTTTTAACTTTTTATTTATTTATTTATTTATTTTTTTTTTGTCAAACCAAAATTTTCTTACAAATGTTATGATATATTACCAGCAATGCATTGCGAAAAAACAGCTGTCTGGTCCTCCAATGCATTGCGAAAAAAACAGCTGTCAGGCCCTCCAATGCATTGCAAAAAAAAACAGCTGTCTGGCCCTCCAATGCATTGCGAAAAAAACAGCTGTCTGGTCCTCCAATGCATTGCGAAAAAACAGCTGTCTGTCCCTCCAATGCATTGCGAAAAACCAGTTGTCTGTCCCTCCAATGCATTGCGAAAAAAACAGCTGTCAGGCCCTCCAATGCATTGCAAAAAAAACAGCTGTCTGGCCCTCCAATGCATTGCGAAAAAAACAGCTGTCAGGCCCTCCAATGCATTGCAAAAAAAACAGCTGTCTGGCCCTCCAATGCATTGCGAAAAAAACAGCTGTCTGGTCCTCCAATGCATTGCGAAAAAAAACAGCTGTCAATCCCTCCAATGCATTGCAAAAAAAACAGCTGTCTGGCCCTCCAATGCATTGCGAAAAAAACAGCTGTCTGGTCCTCCAATGCATTGCGAAAAAAACAGCTGTCTGGTCCTCCAATGCATTGCGAAAAAAAAACAGCTGTCAGGCCCTCCAATGCATTGCAAAAAAACAGCTGTCTGGCCCTCCAATGCATTGCAAAAAAAACAGCTGTCTGGCCCTCCAATGCATTGCGAAAAAACAGCTGTCTGTCCCTCCAATGCATTGCGAAAAAACAGTTGTCTGTCCCTCCAATGCATTGCGAAAAAACAGCTGTCTGGCCCTCCAATGCATTGCGAAAAAACAGCTGTCTGGCCCTCCAATGCATTGCGAAAAAAACAGCTGTCTGGCCCTCCAATGCATTGTGAAAAAACAGCTGTCTGGCCCTCCAATGCATTGCAAAAAAAACAGCTGTCTGTCCCTCCAATGCATTACGAAAAAACAGCTGTCTGTCCCTCCAATGCATTGCGAAAAAACAGCTGTCTGGCCCTCCCATGCATTGCGAAAAAACAGCTGTCTGGCCCTCCAATGCATTGCGAAAAAACAGCTGTCTGGCCCTCCAATGCATTGCGAAAAAAACAGCTGTCTGGTCCTCCAATGCATTGCGAAAAAACAGCTGTCTGTCCCTCCAATGCATTGCGAAAAAAACAGCTGTCTGTCCCTCCAATGCATTGCGAAAAAACAGCTGTCAGGCCCTCCAATGCATTGCGAAAAAACAGCTGTCAAGGCCCTCCAATGCATTGCGAAAAAACAGCAGTCTGGCCCTCCAATGCATTGCGAAAAAAACAGCTGTCTGGCCCTCCAATGCATTGTGAAAAAACAGCTGTCAGGCCCTCCAATGCATTGCAAAAAAAACAGCTGTCTGTCCCTCCAATGCATTGCGAAAAAACAGCTGTCAAGGCCCTCCAATGCATTGCGAAAAAACAGCTGTCTGGCCCTCCAATGCATTGTGAAAAAACAGCTGTCAGGCCCTCCAATGCATTGCAAAAAAAACAGCTGTCTGTCCCTCCAATGCATTGCGAAAAAACAGCTGTCTGTCCCTCCAATGCATGGTGAAAAAACAGCTGTCTGTCCCTCCAATGCATTGCGAAAAAACAGCTGTCTGTCCCTCCAATGCATTGCGAAAAAACAGCTGTCTGGCCCTCCAATGCATTGCGAAAAAACAGCTGTCTGTCCCTCCAATGCATTGCGAAAAAACAGCTGTCAGGTCCTCCAATGCATTGCAAAAAAAAAAACAGCTGTCTGTCCCTCCAATGCATGGCGAAAAACCAGCTGTCTGGCCCTCCAATGCATTGCAAAAAAAAACCAGCTGTCTGGCCCTCCAATGCATTGCAAAAAAAAACAGCTGTCTGGCCCTCCAATGCATTGCGAAAAAACAGCTGTCTGGTTCTCCAATGCATTGCGAAAAAACAGCTGTCTGGCCCTCCAATGCATTGCGAAAAAACAGCTGTCTGTCCCTCCAATGCATTGCGAAAAAAACAGCTGTCAGGCCCTCCAATGCATTGCGAAAAAACAGCTGTCTGTCCCTCCAATGCATTGCGAAAAAACAGCTGTCTGTCCCTCCAATGCATTGCGAAAAAACAGCTGTCTGTCCCTTCAATGCATTGCGAAAAAACAGCTGTTTGGCCCTCCAATGCATTGCGAAAAAACAGCGGTCTGGTCCTCCAATGCATTGCGAAAAAAAACAGCTGTCAGGCCCTCCAATGCATTGCAAAAAAAACAGCTGTCTGGCCCTCCAATGCATTGCGAAAAAGCAGCTGTCTGGTCCTCCAATGCATTGCGAAAAAACAGCTGTCTGTCCCTCCAATGCATTGCGAAAAAACAGCTGTCTGTCCCTCCAATGCATTGCGAAAAAACAGCTGTCAGGCCCTCCAATGCATTGGAAAGAAACCAGCTGTCTGGCCCTCCAATGCATTGCAAAAAAAAAACAGCTGTCTGGCCCTCCAATGTATTGCGAAAAAACAGCTGTCTGGTCCTCCAATGCATTGCAAAGAAACCAGCTGTCTGGCCCTCCAATGCATTGCGAAAAAACAGTTGTCTGTCCCTCCAATGCATTGCGAAAAAACAGCTGTCTGGCCCTCCAATGCATTGCGAAAAAACAGCTGTCTGTCCCTCCAATGCATTGCAAAGAAACCAGCTGTCTGGCCCTCCAATGCATTGCGAAAAAACAGCTGTCTGTCCCTCCAATGCATTGGGAAAAACAGCTGTCTGGCCCTCCAATGCATTGCGAAAAAACAGCTGTCTGTCCCTCCAATGCATTGCGAAAAAACAGCTGTCCAGGCCCTCCAATGCATTGCGAAAAAACAGCTGTCTGGTCCTCCAATGCATTGCGAAAAAACAGCTGTCAGGCCCTCCAATGCATTGCAAAGAAACCAGCTGTCTGGCCCTCCAATGCATTGCAAAAAAAACAGCTGTCAGGCCCTCCAATGCATTGGAAAAAAAAAACAAAAAAACAGCTGTCTGGCCCTCCAATGCATTGCAAAAAAAAACAACAGCTGTCTGGCCCTCCAATGCATTGCAAAAAAACCCAGCTGTCTGGCCCTCCAATGCATTGCAAAGAAAACAGCTGTCTAGTCCTCCAGTGCACTGCGAATTCCTCACGCCTCATCGAGAAATACCTTCTTGCATCTCCAGTATGCGAGATTGTAGTGACCATTGACTGATTATTTCAAACTAAGATGCAAGTCCAGTTCTTATGGAGCTTACCATAATTAATATTTGTACTTTTTTAATAGATTGCCGACGGAGTGGGCCGAGCGGTAAGCACTCTCCGAAGGCACGGTGGGTCTGGGATAAATGTTGCTCGTGAAGCTTGTTAAATCTGTTACTTCCCGTACACAACAAGAGCCCGGGCACAACTCTTTTGCTAAAAACTTGTAGATAGATAGATTGATAGATAGATAGATAGGTAGATAAATACATATATATATATTTATATATATATATACATATATGTATATATGTATATATACATATATAGGCATTATATATATTTATAAAATATGTATACATAACCATATATATGCATTATATGAAAATATATGAATATATATATATATATTATATATTTATTTATATATATATATATATTATATATATTATTATATTATATATATATATGTATGTATGTACATATACATATATATATATATATATATATATATATATATATATATATATATATATATATATATATATATATATGATGCATATATATGTATATATACATACATACATACATGTATATATATATATATATATATATATATATATATATATATATATATATATATATATATATATATATAAATATAAATATATATATATAAATAAATATAAATATACAAACATATAAAAACAAAAAATATATATATATATATATATATATATATATATATATATATATATATATATATATATAACAATCGTATACATTCATACATATATATGTATATATATATATATATATATATATATATATATATATATATATATATATACATAAATATATATATATATATATATATATATATACACATGTATACATATACATATATATATACATAGCGACAAATGTAGAAGAAAGGTATGAATGAGACTGAATATCTAAACACACAAGAGATGTATTTGACGCGTTTCGACGGAGGTCCTTCTCAAAAATTCATGTCAGAAACGCGTCAGATACATCTCTTGCGTGTTTAGATATTCAGTCTCATTCATACCTTTCTTTTACATATATATATCATCATTATCATCATCATCAGCCTGTATCAATCCACTGCAGGACGTAGGCCTCTCTCAATCTTTTCCAGTCATTCCGGTCTTGTGTCCTCTGATTCCAGTTTACTCCTGCGAATTTTGCTATTTCATCCCGCCATCTAGTCATTGATCTTGCCCTGGGTCTCTTTGTGTCGTGTATTACCCATTCTGTTGTTTTCTTTGTCCACCTGTTGTCCTGTCTCCGATATATGTGTCCAGCCCACTGCCACTTTTTCTTTTTGATGCTCTTGAGTATATCCTCTACTTTTGTTTGCGGCCTGATCCATGTGGCCCTTTTCTTGTCTCTTAAGCTAACTCCTAGCATAAGTCTTTCCATTCCTCTTTGGGCGCTTACTAATTTCCTCTCGAGTGCCCTGGTCGTAGTCCATGTCTCTGATCTATATGTCATGACGGGGAGGACGCATTGGTCAAA
>NW_028234408.1:34236347-34238847 GCF_977035675.1 Penaeus japonicus
GCACAAACCAGTTATACTGGTGTTAGGGGGACATTGCAATGGTCTGCTTCACACTTTCACTTTCATTCTCAGTCTGCTGTCTGATCATCATGTCCTGTCAGTACTTAGGGCGCATACTCGGCATAATTATATCATTCTATGGCGGTAGCGCTTCGTAGAGACACTGGATGAGTGCCATTCAAGGCCTTTTTCTAAACTTGTATTTCGGTAATTATAGTCATTACAGTGATAATTTCCATCATCTGTCACTAGATATAATTACTCTTATAATGATTGTATAAGAATATTATTAGCAGACAATTGATCTGCCTCATCCCGTCCACGTCACCTGTTCCCTCGGTATATGTGTTTACCGTGAGGCGTTCACGTCGCCGGCACCCAACGGGTTTGCATGATGGTGTGCAAACAGGATTACATTTGAAAATGTGAATGTAAAATTCACCTCAGCTCGACACTTTTGCTAGTCTCAAGTGTAAGATTTGTGGTTATATATACAAACAAATACGGAATTGAAAAATAAACACTCACTTGGTAATACTTCTGTACTACTGCTGAAAAAAAAAAACTAAATATGTATGATACGAACATTATGGAAGCTTTGGTCATATCCTCTAGGAAAAGAATAGATAACTAATAAAAGTTTATATAACTTTTGATGGTACATGACACTGACGTGGCCAAAGATACAATTCCGGTGTTGGTGCAGTCATGGAAACGGGCCCAATATTACAATGTTCTTTTCATTGCGACCCAGTTAGGTTTCACGTAATGGACAGTATTGCAGTATTATTTATGTATTTTATATTATTATTCATTCTAATGAAAAACAATGACCCACTGATCACGAGCATGCGACCTGTACTTTGAACAACCTTTTAATATTAAACTGCAACACAGCTAGTATATCTTTTTTAAACGTATCCGGAAAGAATGCCAATATCAGAACGAGAGATGTTGACTGGCTTGACAACCGCTGCGGCGAATCGGATTGCGACGTAAATTATGAAGGAGCGTCGGGGGAAACAGACGCTGACTCTACTGTCGAGAGGTGGAAGAGATCATCGGGCCATTTCATGCACTGTAAAGCGTTTATATCTGATGGTGATAATTCGACTGTCTGGCAGTGACGAAGAGAAAGTTTCAAAAGGTTTATATCTGATGGTGATAGTTCGACTTTCAAGGGTATTGAGGCGACGGAGAGAAACTCTTAAAAGCAGAGTGTATGAACCATGTGACCCAAAGGCTTGTTTTAATATTGGATAGATAATGTTGGATATTGCTTGTGAAGACGATAAGATGATCCATCTAATATAGAATTATAAACAGTTATGGGAGATAAGGAGAAGCTAAAAACATCGTTACTGATCACCCAGTACCTCTTAAATCTTAACAGGTAAGAGGAAGAGGGTACATCAGAGAGTGAAGTGAGAAACAAGATCGTTCCTCATTTTACTGATGTTCATAAAGCAAGGAAAATGAAATGACGAACTATTTACAAAAGGCACTGGACCATAGGTTTATAATCGCGTCCTAACTACGTGTGATGTTCCGCTGTCTCACCAAAATACGAGTGTGTATTTCTGTGCATGATACTTCATCATCTGGAAGCACTAAAGGGAATTTATGATCGTCTAACCTCCGACGAAATGATTATCAGGTGTCTCCGTAGTATGACACAGAAAAGAAATGAATCTGTTCCTTCTAGGAAATGGAATGTACTATTTCGCACAGTAAAAGTAGGCTACAGAGAATAAGGCTTATGTCGCATCTACTTCAGGTCTTTAAACTAACAGCGTTTTTTTTTCTGCCATTAAAACTGATAACCTTTATCAATTTTAATGGCAGAAAAAAACTTTAACCTTTAAACCTTTAAATTGCTACTGTTCTGTTAGTTTTGTTATATATATATTTTTAATCAGAGGTTTCCCATATTTTCCAATTAGCTAGAGAAGTAGTTCTTTATACATTCTGTGTGAACAGGTATCACCATTATCAGGTTTGCATGATGGATGAACTTTTTTCCAGAATACTAAGGGCAAAAATATTGTTGAAACAGGATTGAAGTTTGAGGTCTACCAGTTCCATATGGAAGTGAAAAGAGTAAAAACCATAGTACTAAGACAATTGTAATGTCGATGATGGTACTAGTACTGAATTCACTGTTATCCTTTTAATGCCATGAATGCAGAGGACGTCTTTGGTAAAGCATTGTGAATGATTCAGATATAAAGAAGAGAGCTTTCAGCGATAGAGGGGAGAGAATAGATTCATTCTTCATATATTCCGTTTGTTACTTCATTTCGGTTCATTTTGAATAAATATTTTTCATTATCGCGCCTAACTTGAGAGCAATGTAAGCTTCTCCCTTATCCTTAGAATAAAGTTTCAGCTTAGGCAGTGTTAGGGGAGAAGAAAGGAGAGGGTCGGTATTAAAATGAAGTGCAAGTGAAATTCAGAGTAGAGGGAGTAATCTCCCTCAGTAATGTATATCTTAACAGTT
>NW_028234408.1:34258847-34261347 GCF_977035675.1 Penaeus japonicus
TATAACCTAAAAATCATCCAAGTGTATGCTCCTACCAGCAGTCATAGTGATAAGGAGATAGAGAGCTTCTATGAAGATGTGCAAGCAGCTACCGATAGAGCAAAAGCCCATTTTACTGTCATTACGTGGGATTTTAATGCCAAGATAGGAATAAGGGAAGTGGAGAAACGTCGGTTGGGGAACATGGAATAGGCACCAGAAACGAGAGAGTGCAAAGGCTGATAGAATTCGCTGAAGATCGATCCCTTAAAATTATGAAAACATTCTTCGAAAAGACACCCGGGAGGAAATGGACATGGAAATCACCATCCGGCATTAAAAAGGAAATTGACTTCATAATCACCAATAGGCGCGACATTGTACAAGACGTAACCGTTATCAATAAAGTAAATCTCGATAGCGACCATAGACTGGTCTGAAGTAGAGTAAAATTACAGCTAAGAAGGGAACGAAATAAGCTCATACAGAAGCCTCTCATTAATCTAACATTAAGAATAGAACGACGAAATTCAGTATTAACATCCGACACAAATACTCAACTCTCGAAGATCTTGACATAAACCAAATGACAACCAATTCAGTGAGATATTAACAGAAGCTGCACTTGAAATAGGGGGTAAAGACGAAAAAGAAAAGTTCAGTAAACTTTTCATGGAGAAAAAAGAGCTTATGAAACAGCGTAGGGACATGAAAATAACATCAATCAGAGAGAAGATAGAATCAGCAGAGCTGATTAAAACGATAAATAAGAAGAAAGAGGATGTACGCAAATTTAATATACAAAAAATATACGAAGCTCTGCTTGCCGGCACCAGCCTTAAGGCAGCAAAGGGGAGGCTTGGAATAAGGAAAAGCCAAATGTATGTAGTAAAGAAACCCAACGGAGAGGCGACATACAATAAAAATGAAATTATCAAAGTAATAGAAGACTTCTATCGCGACTTATACCACTCAAACGATCAACCACATATGGAGACAAACACAACAATTGGAGACGTTCCAAACATCATGGTAGAGGAAGTAAATAGGGCACTAAAAAGCACGAAAAGAGGAAAAACAACAGGAGCAGACGGCACTAGTGTAGATCTTATTCAAGATGCAGGAGAGTTTGTGGCAGTAAAACTGGCCAGTCTTTATAACAGATGTCTAAGCGTCGGTAAAACTCCGAAAGCCTGAAACAATGCCATAATAATTTTAATACACAAAAAGAGAGACACAAAAGACTTAAAGAATTACCGACCTATAAGCCTCTTTTCAGTAATCTTTAAACTGTTCATAAAAATCATCACAGCCCATATCACCGATACATTAGATTCAAAACAACCCAGGGAACAGGCAGGGTTCTGCAGCGGATTCTCAACTACAGACCATATCCACACACTAGCTCAATTAAGGGAGAAAACAAACGAATATAGGAATCCCCTGTGTATGGCATTCGTAGATTATGAAAAGGCATTCGATTCGGTACAGATATCTGCAGTACTGGATGTAATTCGTAAACAAGGAGTAGAGGAAATATACTGCAGATTATTAGAGGATATATATAGAGATGATACAGCGACCATCAAAATCTATGCAGAAACCAATAAAATACCAATATAAAAGAGTGTTAGGCAGGGCGACACCATCTCACCGAAGCTGTTTATAGCTTGCTTGGAGGAAGTATTCAAGAAGAGAGATTGGAAGGAGAAAGGGATTAAAATAGGGAATGACCACTTAAGCAATCTAAGATTTGCAGAGGACAAAGTTCCTTTCGGCGAGTCAGCAGACGAATTACAATTAATAAGCGATTTAAATAGGGAAAGTCTGAAGATTGGCCTTAAAAGGAACATGAAAAAGACTAAAGTCATGTTCAACTGTCGAACCCCAGTTAAGCAAATACAAATACAGGGCGAGGTACTAGAAGCAGTGAATGAGTATGTATACCTAGGGCAATCCAGTCGAGTACATCCTGCGAATCTGAGATAAAACGGCGAAACAGGCTAGGTTGGAGTGCCTTCGGTACACATAGTAATATATCACGAGGTCGTCTGCCACTATTTCTTAAGAGAAAGATCTTTGACCAATGTGTCCTCCCTGTCATGACATATGGATCAGAGACATAGACTACGACCAAGGCACTCGAGAGGAAATTAGTAACCACCCGCAGAGGAATGGAAAGGCTTATGCTACGAGTTAGCATAATAGACAAGAAAAAGGCCAAATGGATCAGGCAACAAACAAAAGTAGATGATATACTCAAGAGCATTAAGAAAAAAAAGTGGCAGTGGGCTGGACATATATATCGGAGACAGGACAACAGGTGGACAAAGAAAACAACAGAATGGGTAATACACGACACAAAGAGACCCAGGGCAAGACCAATGACTAGATGACGAGATGAAATAGCGAATTTTACAGGAGTAAACTGGAAGCAGAGGACACAAGAACGGAATGACTAGACTAGATTGAGAGAGGCCTACGTCCTGCAGTGGAATGATACAGGCTAATGATGATGATG
>NW_028234408.1:34278847-34286347 GCF_977035675.1 Penaeus japonicus
ATCTGGAAGTAAAAGAATTAAAGTTAGCATTGACATGAGAAATTTTATAATTACTGATATGACCGTGATAGGTCGTTACCTTACCCGAGAATGAGTTCTCCATGGGAGGCGTGGCTGCTTGGCCGAAAAACGTTACCGTGCTGGCGGTATCTCTTCTTCTTATCGTGACCGTGCGCTAGGTCAATTTGCTGCAGGGAGCAATACTCATGGCTATGTTAGCCAAAAAAACTACCGGAGCTGCACTTGGCGGAAGTAACCGAGTTCGCGGTACTTCGCGGTGGACCGTATTACAGGTCGGTACAATGGACGTCTTCTCGTGAGACCGTCGTGGCTCTCTCAGCCAAACATCGGGGCAGACCCGGGATAACTATAAAATAAATGACCGGTTTGGCGGTCCTTGGGATGAATGAAAAAAAGAAGGAAGCACCCGAGTCTCATCCTCGTGGAGGAGGGCTGTGGTAGGCTGAGACTAGGTAAATGGGATGAAAAACCGAATCTTGTCCTCAAAGTGGTTAATTTTCTTAACAGAGGAGATGCTGATAAGCCAAGATTGGTAAAAATAATGAATGAATGTGATGTGGCGACGATTAAAGTATATTCAGTAACATTATCGTTCAATAGTTTTCAATAGTCGTCAACGTAAAAAACAATCAGATAGGGGATGGGGAGAGGAAGGATTAGTGGAAAGATGAATTAGGCGAGAAATATCTGTGCAAATAACTATTCACTTAATGTCCAACAAAACAAGGGCGATAAAAGAATTATTACGGGTGGCACATGTCGTCCTACCGGGTTATGAAGATTCGTTTTATGACATCCTAGTTGAAGTGTCAAAGTGTGTTTGTGAACAGAAATATAAGAACAGTTAATGCAAAAGTTTTAAGAGTAAATAGCGTATCTACAGTGAGTTGTGTGTGTGTGTCTATGTGTGCTTGTGTGTGTGTGTGTGCATTTAGCAAAAGGTAATAAATCGCAGTATAAATAAATTATATAAGAATATCAAAATACATTGAAAAAGATCGATAAAGAAAATCGGGAATTATATAAATGATTATACAGATAATGCGAAAAAAAATACCTTCATTATACACACATTGAGAAAAAAAAATCTGAGGGAAAATGGGTTATTAAGAGTGGAAAAAATAGTCGGAGAAAAAATAGGGTGAAAATTGAGACACGGGGGACAACGCTTCCATTGACTTACCTTAATTTCACTGCCTGACGCGTTGTATTTACCGCTGTGATCACGTGAGAGTGAAAAAAAATGAAAGTATGTGGCGAGCGGTCCACGAGTTTTAGGAATATAGGAGGCGAGAAAGACCCTGGCTGACATCTTACTGTGAGGGTGGGCGGGAGGGTAGGTAAAGTTCGGCGTAGCGGGTTCTTTCGGAGCGAAATCGTGGCACCACCGGCTGGCACTCGTTGTCAGAGTTACACCGCTAACATCAGTTGTGAACCACCGCTGCCATTAGTTGTGAGGGTTGTCTTAGTCTATCGTAACTGACAACCCAGCACAAGATAGGTGGTGATGTCAGACACAGGGTTTGAACGTTACAGGTTTATTCCATAACGCAGATAGTCTGACGTTATGGTGCATGAAAGATATATTCACTACAGCACAAGGGTCACAGCAATAAACAATATCACAACACGTGTAAACAAGCGGAGAAATCAGGCGTCAGTGGAGCAGAGTCGATTCCCGGTCTGTCGGTGTGTTCCAAACATCCTGCTTATATGGGAAGGCTTCGCATCCGATGTCCCCAGCGTTAGGAACGTGGCAAGGTAGTCTGGAATGTAGGAGGCGTGACTATCGAGGAATTAAGCTCGTTCTGAGGGTCTAAGGTACTTGGAAAGGCAGCCATTAGTAAGCCACCCATCACTCAAAGTTAACCTGACCTGACCTCGCGATTGCCTCACTAGTTAATAGTACGAAAATGCATATATTTGTATATGGATCTATTGCTGTAATTAATATCTAATATAAGCATAATATATACTGTAATTCTATATAAGCATTCCATATCATTCTCACATACCCTTAACAATTCACTATCACTGTATTTTACTCGCTTTAATTTAAATTTCATTACAAAGGCAGCTCAAGTTACCGAAGCCAGAGCAACTCATAGAACACATATGGTCTGATGACATTAACAATCATTGTTGTATTGCCTTTATTTATGCGAAAATTATCGACATTTCTCAGTCTTTCATTCTTTTCCCTTTCAGTTTGAAAGAACCCCGTGTTAATTTTTTCAACACATTAATGAAGACATGTTAAAAGTAAAGCATACTTTATATATATATATATATATATATATATATATATATATATATATATATATATAATATATATATATATAAAATATATATATATAATATATATATATATATATATATATATATATATATATATATAATATATATATATATATGTATATATATATATATATCTATATATATATATATATATGTGTGTGTGTGTGTGTGTGTGTGTGTGTGTGTGTGTGTGTGTGTGTGTGTATCTCTCTCTCTATCTATCTATCTATCTATCTATTTATCTATCTATATATATATATATATATATATATATATATATATATATATATATATAAACACAAACATGACACACATATATGTATGGATATATATGCCAAGAAAAAATAAAAAGAGGATGATAGTACTAGGAAATATGGCAGGACAAGCAGGAGAAGAGAGTGACGGATTTCGAGAGAGTGCGCGGAGGAAGGGGATCTGGGTGAAAGCTGCTCAAGGGGAGATCCTGTGCTTTTAATAAATACGCTATGCCTGAAGATTCGTAGCGCATATTTCAAAAAGAGATGAAGCCATCTGGTGTCGTTTGCCTAATGAGGGACTGGAAAGGTGAAGGATTATATATTGCAGCCAGGTGACAAATTGAAAAGGTGTACGAGATGTAAAACTGGTGCCAGAGGAAGAATGTATGAAGCAAAATAGGTTCTTCAGATGTTATCTAATTTGGAAACATAAATGGGTTACCAAAACAGAAGGTGCTGGCTAAAAAACAGTGCGAACTTTGAAGTGAGAAAAGAATTTGCAAGAAGAGTAGACTTGGGAGTGAAATGTTCGTGCAACAAGAGAAATGCAGCAGCAAGGAAGCGGAGAGAGCCAACAGAAAAATTGATGAGGATAGAAGGAAAAGTTTGTGGTTTACCAAAAGAACAGTGGCACTCAGCGAGAAACATCGAGGTGGGACGAAGAAGTAGAAGAAAAGAAAAGAGTTTAAAAAACAGAGGGACTGTGGACATGGAAAAGGTTTGGATGAGAGAAGCTGAAAAGGTAAAGGGAACATGTGAATACGTGAAAGAAGAGAGCATATCTGCATAGGATGAAAAGTGGAAAAGTCTAACAATGTATATACGGTAGGAGTATGAAAATGTCTGTTAAAGAGCTGAGGAAGTTAATACAGGTTATAAATCCTCTTAGTATATAAAGGAATAGGTAGTCCACCAGAATACGCCAAATACGTCGGTAAAATTATTAGAGCAGGATATTAACGTTGTAGAAAGCATTTAATGGTGTACCAAGGTCTGTAATAAGATGGTCTTTGAGAAAGTGAGGTGTCTGTAAAGCATGGTGAATGCAGTAATTGAAATGCAAATGGCAGTGATAAATGGTGAAACGTAAGATAGCTTAGAAACAGAGATAGGAGTGCATCAAGATTTGGTTCTAGGCAGTTACTCTGTTGTGTTTTGGATGAAATGCTGTTGGATGTTGGAAAATTCCGAATGTTAGAGTCATTGTATGCAGATGATAATAAATTATGTTAGAAATTAAATTATGTTAGACTCATTACTGCAAGGTTAAAAGGGAAAAAATAGGAGGGGAGTAAAAAAGGTCATATAGTGCAAAAGGTTGAAAGTGAACATTGATTGGCAAGACATAGATTTGAAGGGGATGGCAAAGGGTAAATTTGACTCTTACAGTGCATGCGAAATGTGGAAGCAAATTAATATGATTAGTTGTGAGCATAAGAGATGTTAAGAATAATCGCAAAGCTTGATGAGAGTGACAACCTTTGGGTGTGTAGTTTGAAGTGAAAGTGTAGTCTGAAATGACAGTTAAAGTAGGGAATTGTGTGTATGTATGTGAACGAATTTTGTAATTTAGGATACAATACAGACGAAATAGGAGGCGTGTGGTGCAAGTTTGGAAATACGACCAGTATATTTAGTGAGGGGCAGTGTCGCTGAGGCGGAAGGGAGAATTGTTGAGTAGGTGTAAACGAGAACAGCAGGTAGAGATGGCATGCGAAAAAGATTAGAGGAGTGAAGATAAAGGTGGTGGCATAGGAGGACAGCAAAGCGAGAGGAATAGGTAGACCAAGAGAGACTTGGGAGGAAGGTGTGCCAAAGAGCATGAGTACCTGAAGGTTTTCCCTCGACGATGCTTATTACTGAACGAATGAAGTGCCCCGCCCAACCCCTGTCAAGGAAAACACACGTGAAATATTTGTTTTTATTTTTTTATTATTTGATTCAGATATTTTCCATTTTTTCCGGAATATTGGTCCATATTATTTACTAGCTGGTCGATTCTAACACAAATGTTCATCTAAAACTTGAAATATCGAAGTACTTATATTCGTAGTGAATATATCAATAAGACTTATTAACTCACTTCTAATTTGGTCTCTCTTCTCGTCTCCTCGCCTCTCTCTCTTTCTCACTCATGTTTAACATTTATTTTTTTGTATATACACTAGTGCAGTTAGATGTTCCCTACATTTGCCGCCAATGTTTGGCCCTCAGTTTCCCTTGCCGAGTGATAACTGTTTGGACATTCGTGTCTATAATGACGATATTCCAGAATCGAGCAGTTCTGGAGAGAAAAGTTCGCAGGTGTTGGCTGGCATAGGACTACGGAAAATGCCGTGTACATTATACACTCGCTGCAATTGAATTTTCTGCATTATTGTAGGTGTATCACATCTATTTGAGTCGTGTGCAAAGCAGGCTACTTATCTTCATTCTAAATGATAAGGATTAATCTTTTTACAAAAGTAATATATTGCAAAATTATGGGTTTGCATTACATTTCTTACATGTTTGATAAAATGTCACAACTTAATATTTAGGAAATGTTCTTTTAAATTTGTCTTAAAATTATTGAGGTTAGGGGTCCACGTATTAACGTGTCCCTATTTACGTGTGTGGTCTGACATAAAGAGAATTTACTTGTCAAGTCCGAACACCTGGTATGTTCCCCACAGTGTGTATGTGCAGTATCTATTGTGGATAATGTCCATGAATTATTTTATGAATGAAAACACGTATAAAAACTGCATTTGGCTTGGACTTTTAACCATTTGAATTTACGAATATGTGGGGCGATGTGATCGAACTTACTAACTTTACCCAATGAAATTCTTGCAGCAAAATTTTGTAGTCTTTGTGTTTTCTGCTTTAGGGTTTTGTTAGTTGAGCCCCAAACATGTAAGCAATAGTTGATGATGCTCAGAGCTAGAGTTTGTACAACCGCGATTTTTGTTTCTGTAGGGAAATATATAACAGCGTATCTATTAACTTCCTATGGATGTTGTCAACATGGGCTTCAAATGTTATATATCTGTCTGAGTGTACTCCTAGAATTCTAGATTAATTTGGCAGCCTTCGAATTCTATGGTTGTGTCTCCGGGAATTTTAGCTATTTTTTTCGACGACTTATGAAGATATATTGTGTCTTTTGGATTTATTTAAAGGCCATTGGTGTCGAAATATCTTTTTGCTTGATTAAGAGTGTGTTGAGTGTTTCCTATCACTGCATATAAGTTGTTCAGTGAGTCACTATAAAGAAATTGTGTATCATCAGCGTTTTCTATTAGATGACAGCTATGGACTATGGTAGAGAAATAATTAATGGAAATTGTGAATAGGATCGGGCCTAATATAGATCCCTGAAGAACACCGAAATAGACTGTTGTGATGATGTATCCTCATTAATTTTTACCAAGTGTTTTCTTGTACTTAGATAATTATCAAACCAATAGATATCAATTATATGATTTCTGCTATTTTTTCTTAATTTATTATGAAGAAATTTGTGGCTGACACTGTCAAAAGTTTTAGAAAGGTCGCACAAAGTGAGCAAGTTTACCTTAATGTTGTCCATGTTGTTATAAAGTTGACCAGTAGTCTGTTGCAACGCTGTTTCAGTCGATAACCTATTTCTAAAGCCATGTTGAGTTGTAGATGATAGGTTACTGGTGTCCATCAATTGATTTGCAATTGCTTTTTCAAGAACCTTAGAGAATACTGGCAGTATTGTAATGGGGCAGTAATTATTCATTTTGTCTATATCTCCAGACTTAAAAATTGGTGTTACAATTCCACGTTTCCAAAACGACGGGAAAACACTAGTGACCAGAGAGGTGATAACGATGATATAAAATGCGATTACGGGTAGACTATCATCAATAAAGCGCAAAGCTATACCGTTTGCTCCCTACGCATTTGTTTCGCTAAGTTGTTTTATTATTAGATAGTAGTTTCTATGTGCACTGGTTGTGGTCTGAAAACGTCAGTTATGAGCCTTTCCTGTTCTGTATTTTAATGTGATGTGGATGCAATTGCTTGATCATAAGTTAGTTTTCCAGTTTGTCGAAAGAAATCATTAAAATGATTGGTGGTATGTGTAGAATTTGTCTAATTATCTGTGTTTATTATCAGGCACTAAAATTTTGACAATTTCCCATGTTTTACCAGAGTTGTTTTAATGTTCAGTAAATTTATTTCAGAAATAATTATTCGTTAGAGATTGAAGTAATCATTTAAACATTTTTATTTTTAACTTTAGAAATTGTCTGAAGGGCGGGCTCATATCTATTACTTTTGACCGTTTGATGGGCATTATTTATATCGGCAATGGCCATCTTGATGTCATTTATTCGTGGAGCAGGGGAACATCTGACGGTTCTTGTTACATAGGGAGCAGAGGCATCTATGTTGCTATTATCACTTCCGTATTGATGGATACTTGGTTATCTGCATTGCCGATAAGATATCTAATAGAATTAGTTCTTCAGATATGATCGGTTCGCATAATGACTGAGGGTCATAGTGATTAAGATCACGAAAAGTTTTTCATTATATTTAACGTCATCGTGATGAGGCATTGTCTGTGGATATATTTTACTGCCACTCCGTCGATGGACTGAGGGCGTGCTGTTGAGGCAATAGTTAGAATCTCCAACTTATCAGAACTTTCGATGGCAGAAATGCTATCAGAAATTTTGAGGACGCAAACAACATCCCTTTTCTGGTCGATGACTTGAGACATACTGAAGAAGTTTGCTGTTTTTCTATGCATTTCGCAACGAAGATGTTTCGCAATATTTACAAGATCGCCGTGTGGGAGACGAGGTAGATCTTCTTTGCTCGTAAACTTCAGCATTAAATATAAATAGCGACAGAACTGGGATGCCTGACTCCTACACGAACTAGACTGGTTCACCATATCAAC
>NW_028234408.1:34316347-34321347 GCF_977035675.1 Penaeus japonicus
AAAGACCATGGCAAGGTTAACAGGCTACCAGTAAAGACCATGGCAAGGCTAACAGGCTACCAGTAAAGACCATGACAAGGCTAACAGGCTACCAGTAAAGACCATGACAAGGCTAACAGGCTACCAATAAAGACCATGGCAAGGCTAACAGACTACCAGTAAAGACCATGACAAGGCTAACAGGCTACCAGTAAAGACCATGGCAAGGCTAACAGGCTACCAGTAAAGACCATGACAAGGCTAACAGGCTACCAGTAAAGACCATGGCAAGGCTAACAGACTACCAGTAAAGACCAAGACAAGGCTAACAGGCTACCAGTAAAGACCATGGCAAGGCTAACAGGCTACCAGTAAAGACCAAGACAAGGCTAACAGGCTACCAGTAAAGACCATGACAAGGCTAACAGGCTACCAGTAAAGACCAAGACAAGGCTAACAGGCTACCAGTAAAGACCAAGACAAGGCTAACAGGCTACCAGTAAAGACCAAGACAAGGCTAACAGGCTACCAGTAAAGACCATGACAAGGCTAACAGGCTACCAGTAAAGACCATGACAAGGCTAACAGGCTACCAGTAAAGACCATGACAAGGCTAACAGGCTACCAGTAAAGACCATGACAAGGCTAAGACCATGACAAGGCTAACAGGCTACCAGTAAAGACCATGACAAGGCTAACAGGCTACCAGTAAAGACCATGACAAGGCTAACAGGCTACCAGTAAAGACCATGACAAGGCTAACAGGCTACCAGTAAAGACCAAGACAAGGCTAACAGGCTACCAGTAAAGACCATGACAAGGCTAACAGGCTACCAGTAAAGACCATGACAAGGCTAACAGGCTACCAGTAAAGACCATGACAAGGCTAACAGACTACCAGTAAAGACCATGACAAGGCTAACAGGCTACCAGTAAAGACCATGACAAGGCTAACAGGCTACCAGTAAAGACCATGACAAGGCTAACAGGCTACCAGTAAAGACCATGACAAGGCTAACAGGCTACCAGTAAAGACCATGACAAGGCTAACAGGCTACCAGTAAAGACCATGACAAGGCTAACAGGCTACCAGTAAAGACCATGACAAGGCTAACAGGCTACCAGTAAAGACCATGACAAGGCTAACAGGCTACCAGTAAAGACCATGACAAGGCTAACAGGCTACCAGTAAAGACCATGACAAGGCTAACAGGCTACCAGTAAAGACCATGACAAGGCTAACAGGCTACCAGTAAAGACCAAGACAAGGCTAACAGACTACCAGTAAAGACCATGACAAGGCTAACAGGCTACCAGTAAAGACCATGACAAGGCTAACAGGCTACCAGTAAAGACCATGGCAAGGCTAACAGGCTACCAGTAAAGACCATGACAAGGCTAACAGGCTACCAGTAAAGACCAAGACAAGGCTAACAGGCTACCAGTAAAGACCATGACAAGGCTAACAGGCTACCAGTAAAGACCAAGACAAGGCTAACAGGCTACCAGTAAAGACCAAGACAAGGCTAACAGGCTACCAGTAAAGACCAAGACAAGGCTAACAGGCTACCAGTAAAGACCATGACAAGGCTAACAGGCTACCAGTAAAGACCAAGACAAGGCTAACAGGCTACCAGTAAAGACCAAGACAAGGCTAACAGGCTACCAGTAAAGACCAAGACAAGGCTAACAGGCTACCAGTAAAGACCAAGACAAGGCTAACAGGCTACCAGTAAAGACCATGACAAGGCTAACAGGCTAACAGTAAAGACCATGACAAGGCTAACAGGCTACCAGTAAAGACCAAGACAAGGCTAACAGGCTACCAGTAAAGACCATGACAAGGCTAACAGGCTACCAGTAAAGACCATGACAAGGCTAACAGGCTACCAGTAAAGACCATGACAAGGCTAACAGGCTACCAGTAAAGACCAAGACAAGGCTAACAGGCTACCAGTAAAGACCAAGACAAGGCTAACAGGCTACCAGTAAAGACCATGACAAGGCTAACAGGCTACCAGTAAAGACCAAGACAAGGCTAACAGGCTACCAGTAAAGACCATGACAAGGCTAACAGGCTACCAGTAAAGACCAAGACAAGGCTAACAGGCTACCAGTAAAGACCAAGACAAGGCTAACAGGCTACCAGTAAAGACCAAGACAAGGCTAACAGGCTACCAGTAAAGACCATGACAAGGCTAACAGGCTACCAGTAAAGACCAAGACAAGGCTAACAGGCTACCAGTAAAGACCATGGCAAGGCTAACAGGCTACCAGTAAAGACCATGACAAGGCTAACAGGCTACCAGTAAAGACCAAGACAAGGCTAACAGGCTACCAGTAAAGACCATGGCAAGGCTAACAGGCTACCAGTAAAGACCATGACAAGGCTAACAGGCTACCAGTAAAGACCATGACAAGGCTAACAGGCTACCAGTAAAGACCAAGACAAGGCTAACAGGCTACCAGTAAAGACCATGGCAAGGCTAACAGGCTACCAGTAAAGACCATGACAAGGCTAACAGGCTACCAGTAAAGACCAAGACAAGGCTAACAGACTACCAGTAAAGACCAAGACAAGGCTAACAGACTACCAGTAAAGACCAAGACAAGGCTAACAGGCTACCAGTAAAGACCAAGACAAGGCTAACAGGCTACCAGTAAAGACCATGACAAGGCTAACAGGCTACCAGTAAAGACCATGACAAGGCTAACAGGCTACCAGTAAAGACCATGACAAGGCTAACAGGCTACCAGTAAAGACCAAGACAAGGCTAACAGGCTACCAGTAAAGACCATGACAAGGCTAACAGGCTACCAGTAAAAATCAAGACAAGGCTAACAGGCTACCAGTAAAGACCATGGCAAGGCTAACAGGCTACCAGTAAAGACCATGACAAGGCTAACAGGCTACCAGTAAAGACCATGGCAAGGCTAACAGGCTACCAGTAAAGACCATGGCAAGGCTAACAGGCTACCAGTAAAGACCATGACAAGGCTAACAGGCTACCAGTAAAGACTATGACAAGGCTAACAGGCTACCAGTAAAGACTATGACAAGGCTAACAGGCTACCAGTAAAGACCATGCCAAGGCTAACAGGCTACCAGTAAAGACCATGACAAGGCTAATAGACTACCAGTAAAGTCCATGGCAAGGCTAACAGGCTACCAGTAAAGACCATGACAAGGCTAACAGGCTACCAGTAAAGACCATGACAAGGATAACAGGCTACCAGTAAAGACCAAGACAAGGCTAACAGGCTACTAGTTAAGACCAAGACAAGGCTAACAGGCTACCAGTAAAGACCAAGACAAGGCTAACAGGCTACCAGTGAAGACCATGACAAAGCTAATAGGCTACCAGTAAAGACCATGACAAGGCTAACAGGCTACCAGTAAAGACCATGGCAAGGCAAACAGGCTACCAGTAAAGACCAAGACAAGGCTAACAGGCTACCAGTAAAGACCATGGCAAGGTTAACAGGATACCAGTAAAGACCATGGCAAGGCTAACAGGCTACCAGTAAAGACCATGACAAGGCTAACAGGCTACCAATAAAGACCATGGCAAGGTTAACAGGCTACCAGTAAAGACCATGACAAGGCTAACAGGCTACCAGTAAAGACCATGGCAAGGCTAACAGGCTACCAGTAAAGACTATGACAAGTGAACGACTGTCTTCCTCACCGACAGATGTTATTTCTCACCGAGCTAGTGGGTGACACGCACAATCGTTATCATTACTATCATCAGTATCGTAAATATCATTATCATCTCTGTTATTACTCTGATCATTATTTCCATTCTAGTCAGTATCACTTTTATCATTGTTATTAGTCTTATACAAATGTGATCACTACTATCACTAGTAATAGCATGCACGAACGATAACAGTATTTACAATAGAGTTATTTTTGTTGTTTTCACTTCCATTATCGCTATCCTTGTTTTTGGTTTTATTATCCTTTCTGTTATTATGCTTATAGTATAATCAGCTTCAATTTTATCACTACTATAACCATTGTTATCACTATCATTGTTATCATTATTTTTATTATTTAAATTTATGTTCATTATTATAATTTATATTATTACTATCATCATTATCATTAATATTAATGAATTCACCATTAGAAGCAGTTTCATCATAATTGTTATTGTTACCACTATGTTTATCATCATCACTTTTATCATGATCAATAATATCATAATGATTATCATTGTTATTATCTTTATTATCATTATTTTCACCATTATAGTTATTAATGTTTTTAATCATCATTGGTATAATTTTCATCGTCATTATTATTATTGTTATTGTTTTGATTATTATTACCATTTTCATCGTTTATTACAACTATAATCATTATTACCATTATTTTCATCACCATCATGGTCATCATTAATATCATATTCATTATTATGATTATTATTATTTCCATAATCATTAGTGTTATGATCATTATCATTTTCATGATCAGGATCATCATCCTTATCATTAACATTATACTAGTAAGGACTATCAATAACTATTACCAATATTGGTTTTATTATCATTATTATCACATAATTATTATCTATTAATTTTGTATCCTCATCATTGGTTTATTATCAACATCATGTGCATTTTCACTATTTTCATCGCAATTATTATTATCATTATCATTATTGTCCTTGTTGCTGCCTTTTTATCATTATCATAATAATTATCATAATTGTTATTATTAATATCATCATCATATCATTATTTTTATTATTATTAAAAGTATCATCATATTCATAATCATTACGACTACTATCATATTCCTAGTATTACTACTGTTGATAGCATCATTCTTATTATCATTATTAGATTGTTATCATTATTATTCTTATCATTGCCTTTACTATTGTTATTGCAATTGTTATCATTATCGTCATTGTTACCATTTGTGTATTACCATTGCTATCATTATCAATTATTTTAATGATTATGGGGGTTATGATAAACTTCTCTACTCATTAACATCATCCTACTTA
>NW_028234408.1:34353847-34358847 GCF_977035675.1 Penaeus japonicus
AGAGAGGATTGCATTCATACTCAACTGATGGTTGTGTGTAATCTTGCATTGGGCGATTTGGGGAATCAGTTAAATGTATTCCGAAAGAAATTTATTCCTTATTTGAAATAACATCAAATTGAGAAGGCTTATGGATATAAAAGACGCTAATCAAATATCGGGGATAAAAGAAATATATTTTCCATGTATTTGTGCCTTTGTAGGAAGAAATACGTCAATTCTCTCCTTTTTATTTAGCTAGTATTAGCCTTAATAGGATTTTCTAACTGCAATATATCATAGTTTTATGGAATTTACCTATTGGATCAAAAAGAGGATGATAATTCCCGTGAGCGCTTGATCTGAATAAAATCGGAAAACATATAACAATGTACTGTGTCATAACGCAATATTTCAATGAAGCTTTTATTGATTCTGGTTAAACAATTCTTTACATGGGTTGTGTGTAGTCTAGTGGCTTGGTTCTGTTCTCTCAGTGTGTTATTTAATGGAAGTGGGTTCGAGCTCTCATCAGAGACTATTAACAAATTCAAATAAAATGCATTACTGTTTTTAACACACAAACTAACACATATTCTGGAAAGAGTTTGTGTGTGTTATATAGACATAAGGGGTTGCCCTACACTTATGGGTCCTCCCTCTCATCTCTTTCTCTCTCTATATATATGTATATACATACATATACATATGTAAGTATGTATGTATGTATATATATATATATATATATATATATTTATTTATTTATATTTATATGTATGTATATTTCTTTCTTTATATGAATGCATATTACTATACATATTTTTTCGATTTATTTATAAATATATGTATAATGCATGTATATGTGTGTGTTTGTGTATGTCTATGTATGTATATGTATATATATGTATATATATATTGTTACGTAGCTTTTATTCTTAAGCAATGACATTGGTTGTTCCAGAACAGGGTGCATAACGGAGCCCAAACTAAATAAAATAAAAATGATGTCAAGTATGATCGAAAGAGACAGTTAATCCTTTCGTTCCTTTTCGAGTACTCTATATTACCTTCAAGTATTCATATGTACATAGACGTCCTTATAATTCACCGTCGTTATAATTCACTGCTTATCACATTCTTACAATCTATTCCTATTCTTATTCTTTATAATTAATCTCTAAGTTTTCTTAACACAATATTACTTGTAGTAGTAGGGCATGTAATATTAATCAGTAACTAAGTTAGGAGTCCTAAAGTCGCTTTTCAATTGAATTATATCAATTATGTTTACACCAATTACCGGTAAAAGAAAAGAAAAAACAATTCTTAAGCACACTCATTCAGACACTTCAATAATAATAATAATAATAATATAAAAATATATATAATAAATAAATAAATAAATAAATAAATATATACATATACATATACATATACACATATGTACATACATACATATATATATACATATACATATATATATATACAGACATGGGCCAATAATTCAGGTCAACTTACAATAATAGATATAAAACAGCGTAACCACAACTTGGCTCCACCGACCACCGAACAGCCATCGTTACCTCCTTCCAGTACCTCGTCTAAGGTCGTTCTCCTCCTTCAACCTTAGCTACCCCCTATATAAGAAAGACAGGAAGGCGTCGTAAGGTGTATTACAAAAAATATGTAGCCAGTATCGATGCCAGACACCGCCAGGTGACAGTACTTTTAACGCCATCTATTGAGCAGTTGAAGAATTAAATAGCAGAATGATAGTTCCTATTATCTATTATTATTTGTCTTTTGCCCCAAATCCGAACAATGTTTTAGCAAGTATATATCTTTAATTATTTTTAAAAAATGACTAACCATTACTGTAAAAATCTTGTTTTCATATACATCTTGACACTTTTGCACATTCATATTGATTCTTAGTAAAGATGCATATTATATAAAGTTTTTACATACCTTTGAAAATCTCATTCGTATCATACAAAATAACAAATATAGGTATTCATAGTTTTATATGTATCTCACGTTTCATGTAATTTGTGTATATATATGTATATGTATAATATATATATAATATATATTATATATATATATATATATATATATATATATATATATGCACACATTTACAATATTTTGTTTTTGTTAATGATTTGTTAAAATAGGGTTCCTTTACTTGTGTAGAATTTTCTTTATCATTAGGACTGTATTGCCTATGTTATTATGATTATCATGTGTGGTACTAATAGGAGTAAATGAAAGCTTCTGCTTAATTTCACCATTTTATTAATGACTTCAAACAAAACACGTATTTAGGACTTGATACATGCATGATCTGACATCTCTGATTACTTAATCTACAGCGTGTAAACAGACAAAAACAGATAACAGAAATTGTTAAAAAAAAACAACACATACTAAAAAGCAAGTCATGCAAAAGCAAACAAACAAAACAGCATGAATTAGAAAACAAAATATCATAACTTACTGACAATATCAAATATCTGTCAAATAATAATAATAATAGTATGATGGAGCATGTTTGGTTAAATGTTTGGAATTGAATTTATACATTTGTATGACTACTACTGCAAACAACAGAAATTTCATGCAATGGATAAAAGTCGTCCAAACAAAAAATAATTAAAAATACCAGAATGAACACATTGTAAAACAAACATTCAGTACAAAACAAGCAAAAACGTGCATGGTTAAGAACCTAAACATGACTAAATATGCCAGCATAAATATAAATCAAAGTAGTACAAAAAAAATAAAACAAAAATCATAATTGTGAAATATTTGTTTATGGAACTGTGCCAAAAGAATAGTAACTAAGAAAATGCAAATATCTTGACTTACCAAATACATAGTGGGGTTGATAATGTACTATATATATTATACCGAGTGACATTACAATGTCTTGTCATTTTAACGCTATAAAAATGAAAAACTGAATTAATCTCAATACGGCTCTTTAAATATAGGGAGGACATAATTAGGAGAGATGAGAGAGACTGGTTACACATGTATAATTTTCATCAGTTTTCTACATTTCTTTGGTGGCATGCTAACATTTTCCAATTTGTGTTTCTCTTTCATTTCTCTGTTGTTGAATTGAACAAAATAGAATATTCGCATATTCAAAAAAGTGTTAGCAATTAATGTACGGGTTTCCTCACATATAGCCAGATTTGTAAGAAACTTTTCCTATATTGGGGAGGATAATTTCGTTATCCATTATTTCATTAACTCTCATTATCTCATTTTGGAAAATTGCTTCGAAAGACTTTATCATATGAAACATTTTATCTGTAGGATAACAAAGATAGTGCATAGTATCATCACCTTTCCTATTGATAAAAGTTTCACATAAGCTTGGCTGGTGCATGGTTAGAACATTTTTCATTAATCAAATAAGGCAAGTTTGCCAATCATGGATTTCTTTCATTTTGTGGCAACATTAACCAGCAATGTATGTGTTTATGTTTTTCTTGATTAAGTCATTAAACTCATCATCATGATTAACTGCAGAAAAATCAAAGTGAGTCATTAATGATTCACAAGATTCCTCAATGTCCACTTCATAATCAAAATGTGTAATGAAATTATTAGTTTTAAATTCATCATCATTAACTTGCTCATTTTAAAGGTTTTCATTTTCAAGTCGTTAATCAAAATTCATTATATGATCAATTAATTGTTGATATTCATTATCAACAGAGTTTGCCTCTTCTGTAAAATTGAATTTCATCTAGACTGTTCCCATGGGAATAGTCTGGCATTTCATTATTTTCTGAAATCTTTGAATAATTCAAAAAGGAGTTATATCATTTGTGCAATTAAAATTTTCAGCACATACAGAAAGATTACTAAATGCAAGATTTTTCAAAGAACTTTTAAACTGTTGAACATTGGGAGTGTAATTATTTCCTCCTGTTTCTCTGATGCAGCTAGAAAAGTTCTCAAGAAAATCATGATTAATAAATTATTAAAATTGCGATTTATTCAAGAGACAACCTTGTATACTTGTTACTTTCCTGGCTGTTCCTATTATTTTCCAAGAATTTATACACTCTTTAATGTTTTTGAGGAATTGGATTTTATTGTTATTACTTATGGGACATTTCCTACTTCTATAATGACTTAAAGTACTAGAATTAAAAACATCAAACAATTCATCCATATTATTTATGAATGTTGACATTGCAACTCCTTCCTTGGGCAATGCCCCAAAACTGGCATATGTATAATTACCATATGCAACTGTTATGCTAACAATCTGAGCTGCATAGCATACTATAATTTTCTCAAATGAGTTGCTAATTAGATGGTGGTCAGTAAGGCCTGTCAACAAGTCATTTCTATTATCATAATCCAGAGCAATTTTAAATTCTATGACATCAAATGTTCTACCACAAACATTGTCCATTTCACTCATTAATGAAACCTTCTTTTTATGAGAATCGATGATTGTTTGATTCCATCCCACTTCCATATTCATATTCATAATCCAATGCCTAAGCATTCTTGTGGTAGGTAAAGCAAATATTTTTTTTTTTTTTAATGAATATCTGTAAGCTTTTAGCCAACACCAAAACTCCTGTGTAATGGCATACCTTATTCCAAATTTTGATTTATTAGATAAAGAAATTTGAGTCTTGAACAATTCCAAGGCATATTTTGATACTTTTTTTATAAATTGGGATGGTAATGTTTCCTTAGTGGGCAAATGTTTACCCTCCTTCAATATATATATATATATATATATATATATATATATATATATATATATATATATATGTATGTGTGTATATATATCTTTTTATCTTTTTTTTTTTAACAGTCGCCTTATCCTGGCCTTTTTAATGCAGTTTTCATGCTTTTGCATCGGCCGCCAGAAATAGGTGCATTACCTGTGAGGGAAACAAAAAGTTGGTAAAAATGGTAATTTTCAAACATACATATACAGTTTATGTTACCCATAGCACTGCTGTCATAATCCTTTA
>NW_028234408.1:34401474-34402512 GCF_977035675.1 Penaeus japonicus
CATTATGATTATATTATAATTATTATCATTACTATGATTTTTAAATTCATATAATTTTTCTATTAACATCTGTTTTATTAATGTTGATTTTATTATCATTATTATTGTTATCATTATCACTTTTATCATTATTATTAACACGGTCAATATCATCATCATCATCATTATCCATATCCTTTTTATATTTTTTATTATCATCATAGTTATGAATATCATTATTATTATCTATAATTCTTATTACCATTGCTATTATTGTTATCATGATTATCATATTAGTAGCAGTAATATCTTTATTATTACTATTATTTATCATAATCATTATCATGATTATTGTTATTATTATTACTATTTTTCCTACCATTATTATTATTGATCTTATCATTATTATTGTTATTATCATTATGAACATCATTATTATCATCATCATTATTATCACCATCATCATCATAATCATTACCATCATAATCATCATCATAATCATTACCATCATAATCATCATAATCATTATCATCATAATCATCATAATCATTATCATCATAATCATCATAATCATTATCATCATAATCATCATAATCATCATCATCATCATAATCATCATCATCATTATCACCATCATCATAATCATCATCATTATAATCATCATCATCATAATCACCATCATTATAATCATCATCATCATAATCATCATCATCATAATCATTACCATCATAATCATCATCATCATAATCATCATCATCATAATCATCATCATCATAACCATCATCATCATCATAATCATCATCATAATCATCATCATCATAATCATCATCATCATAATCACCATCATCATCATGAATATCAATATCGTAACCCCCCCCCCCCTCCCTCCTCCCTCCCTCCTCCCGCAGTTCGTGGCGCACCCCAACTGCCAGCAGCTTCTGACCTCCGTGTGGCACGAGGGCCTCCCGATCTGGCGCCGCCGCAACGCCGTCGTCAAAATCCTGCTGTGCCTCTCCATCATTATCTGCATGCCTGTCATCGCTGTCATCTACCTCATCA
>NW_028234408.1:34402612-34407612 GCF_977035675.1 Penaeus japonicus
TGAATTTATGAATAAACTTCATGAATAAAACCGCATACCTAAGCATTATGAAACTGTAGGATAATATGATATATAGAATACAATCATACACGCACATCATTTAATTTACGGTACATCCAGCATTTCCTCTTCGGAGGAGCAGAACCACAATAGTCTTACTCGTCCGAAGAGTCTGCAGGACTACGAAACAGTACGACTTCTTTTACGTACTTATTGTGGCTGTATTTTGTTTATCTGTGTACGTGTTCCTGTGTTTACTTTTGTTTCTGCTTTACCACGTTTCTCGGTGGGGAAGTTGAGGACGAATCTCTTTTCCTTTTTGCCTTAGAACTTTGAACTTCATCTGAGTTTGGAACGGTGGCTCCTTTTTGGCCTGTGGTCCTTGGTGCTTTCCTTACAGAGTAAGGTCTAGTAGGCCTAGATCGTCATAGTGTGATTCCTGGTGCGTGTGTTGGAGCCTCTTCTTGCTCTTGGACCACCGGTGGTTTGGTGATTGTGGCGGTGGTCTTCCCGGCTGGAAGCGGCTTTCACAATCACCTGTTGACCAGGCATCACTGAAGTTCCTTGTGTGGCTTTTGAGATGGTTGCGGCCTTTCTCTCTGGGGACTTGATCATTTCTTCGAGTTTTGCAGCAGACTTTGCCTTAGCTTCGGATACGCCCGTGGTTTTGGCTTCATCATCTTCCCCATCTGCCCCTTAATGGCCGCTGAGCCTCGAGAGTGGTCGATGGGGCTTGGACGATAATCTTCTGATTTTCCCTCGCTTAACCCTCGGAATATGGTCTTTCCTAAGACCATATCTTCTGTCTCTGTTCTAAGGGCTGGCTGGCCTTTGCGGAGACTGGAATGGTTTGGGGCGTGGAAGCATTTACTCCAAATTTGAAGAAGGCTTCGGAGATTGAGCCTGACCTTGCTACCAGCATTTTGGGGGATGTTTTGTTGAGTTTTTTTTGGGAGGGGACCTGGTATCCCATGGGTATTCCCGGGCTATACACTATCTCCCTTCTTTTTGCCGCGTTTCACCTATACAACGCCTTGCACAGCAAATTCAGTTTGTAGGATTTCTTCGGAATATTTCATGAGTTTCTTATTGAAGATTACTCCTTTGATCATATTAAGGTTACTCCTGCAACATTCTTCAGCCCTCGGAGCTTCTTAGCTCGTTGCATATTTCCTGATTGAACTAGCAGCGTTGTGTCCTTCAGCTTCGGATTGGAACTAAAGGATTTGATGGTACCATTGCATATCCGATAAATATATTGATAGATTACCAATATTTTAGCTGATTTCCACATCCGGGATAGCGTGGGCCTCTAGGAGGGACAGGCTAATTTGTATAGTTCTGCCCTCCATGTGGAAGGTAGGACTTGGTAGGACTCTCGCGGGTCAAATTTCGTTCCGGTCCAGTGATGGTTAGATGTTTCCTTCTAGGGGAGGCCCCACTCCCATGTCCGGAGAAGCTGTAGTCTCCAACGGGCGATCTTCCTTCCTTAATTGTCCAACCCACCCCAACCCACCGTAACCCACCCCAACCCACCACCGAGTCCAACAAAGGGAAGGACGTGCCACCCACCACATGGCGTCCCCCGGGGCTGCTGCTTGGGTGCACGTCGCATCTCGAGCGTCTTCTTCGAGGGCCTTCAGTCCATCGAGGTCCAGCCCAGCAATGAAGACAATACTTGGTCTAAAATTATCCCCTCGGACACGTCGAAGTTTTTTTTTTTTTTTTTTTTTTTTTTTTTTTTTTTTGCCATATGTGGGTCACCGTCCAGTATCGACTTGTCATGTTTAGAGGTGACCTTAACATGAGTCTTGACTTGTAAGGTCGTCATCAGTTGTCTTGCGAGTCCTTTCTACAACTCCACAGGGACCTTGAGGGCTTAGGTCAGTGATTCCCAACCGGGGTTCCGCGGAACCCTGGGGTTCCGCCGACCATCACCAGGGGTTCCGCGAGAAACCGTAAAATAATTATGTGCTATTACAATATGACAGTGATCTTAATTCATAATTCGTAACTCCTACTCAACATCACGTCACAAACAATCTCCAGACACCAACATACTCGTACGTGTCAGTCAGTACAATGTATATACTAGTAATGAGAGCACTTTTCGTAAAAATAATATATATAAATTAGAATACTATATATAGGGGTTCCTTGGAATATGAAAAATTATTACAGGGGTTCCTCCAAGGTGTAAAGGTTGGGAATCACTGGCTTAGGTGATCCTGCCAGGTCCCTAAGTCACCGCCAACCTCGCCCTCTGCTTCATGGGTAGTTCAAAGCCTCAAGGTGGACTCACTGCAGGGAGGAGTTATTACTCGAGTGAGGGAAGTAACGTGGTTCCGCGGTTTATGATCGAGAGGAGTGCGTATATGGGAATCTCACCCATATAGAAGGCTTCAATAAGGTTGAGTTCCACTTGTATATTTTTATGAGCTTAAAGTATTTTAGAGATTGCATCACTGTTTTACTTGTTATGGACTTATGGACTTAAGACTTATTGTTCCTTTTATTAACTTTTACTCCACCCAGTTTACTAGACTTTGATCATTTATTCAATCATAATAATAAACTAGTAATTACATATAATGGGTAAAATGTCATAAAATACAAAGAGAGAGAGAGAGGGAGGGAGAGAGAGAGAGAGAGAGAGAGAGAGAGAGAGAGAGAGAGAGAGAGAGAGAGAGAGAGAGAGAGAGAGAAATAGACAGAGATATATATAGCTAGAGAAGTACACAAAGAGAGAGAGAAAGAGATAGATATATAGATAGATAGATAGAAAGAGAGAGCTCCTTACCAGTACTGGCATAATGTCGTAGCCTTCTTTCCGACATTTTCCTCATCATATATTGAAGGGATATTTTTCCAAGTCAGTGAAAATTGTTTCCTGTTTTGTGCATTGAATATAGAAACATAAGAAATCCAGGTCAAACCTCGATAGCTCAAGATAAACAAGAAACGAAGGATTTAATAAAAAGCAAGCCAAATTTTGCATCCGATTGATATAGAGAGTACAAACATGAAAATATGTAAGATTCATATGGCTATTTTTCAGCCCTGTACCTAAGTTATTTTTTTATAAGTATGAAATTAAGAGATTGCTATTAAATATCCAAATAATATTATCCCTCTTGTCACCGGTTTTATCCTTTTAAAATGGCCAAATAAAAGATTTCGGTAAATTACATCAATCAAGGTTACGTGCCGTTACTCTTTCACATTTTTTTGGCGGTTTTTCGTATTGTAAATATTTTTGGCAATCTGGTTGCACTACTTCCTCGCCGTGCACTCGAGAGCTGTAAATTAATAGGAATTTATGAATAAGGAGTGGAAACGCCATAAACTTAAAATTATTAAAAATAATAGATATAATAAGTAAAGGAAATAGGATTATAATCTAAAAGAATTCAAAAATCAAATTAAAATTACATAAACGAAAAAGAACCAACAGTAAAAAAACGAATAACTTAAAATCTCGTCCAGACCCCCCTTCCACTAACTCCGTTTTCTTTTCTTTCTTTCTTTTTTCTTTTCCGCACTGGTCGAGGAGTGGCGACTGTCGCGACATCTGTTGGAGAAAAATCTCACTTTTTTTTTTCTTCGAGTTTTGCAGCAGACTTTGCCTTAGCCTCGGATACGCCCGTGGTTTTGGCTTCATCATCTTCCCCATCTGCCCCTTAATGGCCGCTGATCCTCAAGAGTGGGAGGGGAGAGAGAGAGAGAGAGAGAGAGAGAGAGAGAGAGAGAGAGAGAGAGAGAGAGAGAGAGAGAGAGAGAGAAGAGAGAGAGAGAGAGAGGAGGGAGAGAGAGAGAGAGAGAGAGAGAGAGAGAGAGAGAGAGAGAGAGAGAGAGAGAGAGAGAGAGAGAGAGAGAGAGAGAGAGAGAGAGAGAAAGAGAGAGAGAGAGAGGAAGAGAAAGGGAGAGACTGTCATACTGCTCTTATAAACTCAGTATCTCGAGAAGACATTACATATAAAAAAACCTCGCCACTTTTTCCCCCCCGAAACCATATATTAAGCAATATGGCCTATTATCTAAGACTGGATAATTAGTCTTGGAATTTAACAACAGTATTCCTAGGAGTAATGACCCTCTGGTACGCATTTCCATGAGACACATTTTGTCGTTATGAACATTAATATTGTCATTTTGCATAATGCGCTAATAAGAAAGGAAATCACGAACTTTATAGAATTTCCTGAAACACACAAACACAAAAGCACAAACACACACACACACACAAACAAAAAAACACAGACATACTCACACACACACACACACACACACACACACACACACACACACACACACACACACACACACACGCACACACACACACACATACACACACACGCACAAGATATACTATGCATACTACATGTATGTGTAAGTCACAACCACCACCATCATGGGTACTAGGCGTGTCATATCAACTACTTTATCTGGACATGTTTGCATAATGTCAGATGTAAATTGCATATATTTTTTATAAAGAAATTAACATTTTGACATAAATGTACTTGCGGATGAGAAATTATCATGGAATTATATGTTCATATATATATATGTCTATTTTTTCAGAAAAGGATGTTAATGTGAAAAGGACGTATTCAGTAATTTAGTTAATCTTATTTACACGAAACACCAGACAACCAGAGGCAAAAACAAGCAAGAAAAAAACAAACAAACAAACAAACTTAAATAAACATAAACTTGCATCATGTTAGAATTTGAAGTGCGCCATTCTTCATGTTCCGTTATTATATACATGTTTTTGACAAATTGTTCTTAAAAATTCAAATCAAAGGTTGCGTCGTTTCATCACTCTGTATTATTTGTTCCAGAAAATCAAATAAATAAATAAATAAATAAAGAAAGAAAATAAAGTGAGCCATAAATTTCATCGCAATTGCCTGAAAGAAATGCATCTCATGATATCTTCGAGGGATTATTTTTGTAAGGTTAATGGGATTCAAAATTAATCTTTGTTTGAAATT
>NW_028234408.1:34417612-34422612 GCF_977035675.1 Penaeus japonicus
GATGATGATGATGGTGATGATGATGATGATAATGAGAATGATGATGTGAATGATGATGATGATGAGAATGATGATGATGAGAGTGATGATGTTGATGATGGTGATGATGATGATATGATGTTGATGATGATGAGAATGATGATGATGATAATGAGAATGATGATGTGAATGATGATGATGATGAGAATGATGATGATGAGAGTGATGATGTTGATGATGGTGATGATGATGATATGATGTTGATGATGATGAGAATGATGATGATGATAATGAGAATGATGATGTGAATGATGATGATGATGAGAATGATGATGATGAGAGTGATGATGTTGATGATGATGGCGATGATGATGATGTTGATGATGATGAGAATTATGATCATGAGGATGATGATGACGATGACGATGATGATGATGATGATGATGACGATGATGTTGATGATGATGATGGCGATGATGATAATGATTATATGATAATGGATACAATTTCACATCCATTCTTAATGGATAAAATTCAACATCCTGAATAATTGGATAAAATTCCACATCCCTCCACGTGTGCCAGAATGCTTTTTGACTTAATTGAGTACCCTCTTTCCAAAAACTTCTTGCTTTGCAGGATCTTACGAGACAAAAGAGAGACTAAAAGAAGAAGAAGAAGAAGAAGAAGAAAAAAAAAAAACTTTCTTTCATCCTGCATCGCTTAATCAACAGGTTTCGTGAAATTTCTTGACATTTTCGATACTTAGTGAGTATTGAAAAGACACTAAGTTCAAGGACCTGCGCGTGTACATACTTAAACAGTTCGTTGCTTGCACGATTGTGACTAAATTGCAATAAATTTTCCTCTTTTTTGCGCGCGCGGTTGTGTTCGAGTTGCAGAATCTTCTTCTTCTCTTTGCCGTTGACGTGAATCTTGCAAATCGTGATTACGGAGCGTCGTTTGTTGATCATGAATGGCAGGGAAGTGTTTCAGTGCTTTATCATTATTCTTCTCAAGTTCTTTTTTTTATTTTTTAAGGGATTATATATTGCTGATCAATGTTCTTTCATCACCTTACATATTCTTCTGGTCTGGCCTAGACAGCAGTTTTATTTACTCACTCGTATGAATATGCACACACACACACACACACACATACATACATACACACACACACACACACACACACACACATACACACATACATACACACATACACACACACAGACACACACACACACATATGTGAAAGCTATACCAAACCAAAGTGAATAAGATAAACCTTATCTTTTGAGAGAGAGATAGAGATAGAGAGAGAGGCAGAGATAGAGATAAATGGGTAGAGATATAAATAGGTAGAGTGATAGATAGTTAGATAGGCAGATAAGTAGTAGAAAAATAGGTAGAGAGATAGATAGGTAGAGATATTGATATATATAGAGATAGATAGGTAGAGAAATAAATAGGTAGAGAGATTGAGAGAGTGTGAGAGAGAGAGAGAGGGAGAAAGAGAGAGAGAGAGAGAGAGAGAGAGAGAGAGAGAGAGAGAGAGAGAGAGAGAGAGAGAGAGAGAGAGAGAGAGAGAGAGAGAGAGAGAGAGAGACAGAGACAGAGACAGAGAGAGAGAGAGAGAGAGATAGAGATAGAGATAGAGATAGAGATAGAGACAGATAGAGAGAGAGATAGAGATAGAGATGGAGAAAGAGAGAGAGAGAGAGAGAGAGAGAGAGAGAGAGAGAGAGAGATAAAGAGAGAGAGAGAGAAAGAGAAAGAAACAGAGAGAGCAAACGTTAACTTTCCAAGGTAGGATTGTTGACACACTTTACCTGTTTTGCTTAACGGCTTCATTCAGCGAGGCTTTTTGGAAAAGCTTGAACCGTGCAGTAACCTGTATTACAATAAGGCGACTTCTTCCTGCTTGGCATTGTGGATTCTGCAACAACAACAACAACAACAAAGAGGCATATCTCACAAAAAGAGTTTTAGAGATGTGAACTCGGGCGATTTTTATTTTATTTATTTACTTATCTATTTATTTATCTATTTATTTATTTATTTTTTCTTTTACAAGGAGGTGTTATTTCACGACCGGACGCAGAAACTAAATGCTTTATGAATGACTGAACTTCTCTTTAGGAATCCCTTTAGGAATGTCTGTGTTGTCTTTTTCTTCTTTAATTTTCTTTTACTAATTTTCAAAACCAGAGGAGTAAATCTGTTTTGTCTTTTACGCACATATATATATATATATATATATATATATATATATATATATATATATATATATATATATATATATATATATATATATATATATATATATATATATATATATGTATAAATATATATATATATATATTTTTTTTTTTTTTTTTTTTTTTTTTTTTTTTTCTTTCTTTCTTTCTTTTATCTTCTTTTACTCCTTTACAACAGTAGAGACCGCAGTCATAATCTTATTCCGCTAATAGTATCTAATTTATCTTTCTTTTGATGTTCTTTCGTTTATTTTTAATGTTAAGTGTTAATTTTGACTTAAAATAAATATTTTCTCTATTTCATCCTTTTTAAAAATTATTCTTCATTTGATCACTTTTTTTTCAAAATGTATTCTTTATTTCGGTATATTTCCCTGTTCTTGTTGTTTCCCGTTTATTTTCAATTATTCACTTTTTATTAATCTAGGTTTGGTTCTGTAAGAAACTTGTTCTACATTTTATTAAAAAAGTGTATAGTCATATAGCTTAGTTTATTAATACATGCGTTTATTTCCGTCTTTTCATTTAACTAAGTATTTCAGATGTCTTTTTTTCCTCTTTACTTACACACACACACACACACACACAAATGTATGGGTTTTGGTATTTACTTTTTTCCATTTTTTTCTTGTGCATTTAATTTGCATTTATTTATTTATTGAACCGACCCCTTCGTATATTTAATGTTTTATTTTTAATCCTCTTTTCATTCATTTTATTTCGTTCTGTTTTTCATCTATTTCATCCAATTTCCCTTTAGATTATTGATACATTATTGAACTATCAGATTAAGCTATATCATAATTGTTAATACTCAATAATGATACTATAAAATACAAATAAATATGAAATGCTTCCTTCACAATTTCATAACCATTACATCTAGTAGGTCTTTTTTTTAAACTTATTCGAAAATCCCTATTTTCATTCAAGTTATTTTGCTCTTTCCTTTGTCCTTCCTATTTCACGTCTCCAATTCCCATCCAATTTTTATTTCTTCTTATGTAAAAGAAGGAGGAAAGATATCATAATCCTTGGCTATACTATTTATAATTCAAGATCCAAGTTGCATAATGCAAGGGAAAGATCTCTAATGCAGAATAATCCTTAGCCATATTATCTATAATTCAAGACACAAGTTGCATAATGCAGGAGAGTGATCTATAATGCAAATACTAAAAGCACTAAAACTAATACCAAAACAATTATTATTTTTTGACTAGCGGTTTGTTGACATAATGAGGCTTAAATAGAATGAGGATTAAGAGTGATTGATCGACGTTGCATTAATCATTATTGCAAAAATGGTTATAATTATTTAAACAATTGTAATAGTGGTGATGATTATGTTGGTGGTTGTGATGACGATGATGATGATGACTCTAGTAATAAGGGTAGGGGTGATGATCATTACAAAAATAGTGATGATTAATGAAAGTAGCAATAACGATAATGCTGAAAGTAATAACAATAAAAGTAGCATGAAAAACAAACAAACAAACAATAACAGTAAACACGTAACTAAGTAGAGTTAAGAGAAGATCAGCTAATCTCACATCATGTCACATCTTAATTAATCTTGGCTGTGTGACTGACACCGCTATTGCCATGCACACAGAGCGGTCCTATTCAGTCTCTCTGCATGACGGGATGAAGGAAGGATATGAAGCCACTAGCATTCAACGGAGAGAGAGAGGGGGAGAAGGAGAGAGAGAGAGAGAGAGAGAGAGAGAGAGAGAGAGAGAGAGAGAGAGAGAGAGAGAGAGAGAGAGAGAGAGAGAGAGAGAGAGAGAGAGAGAGAGAGAGAGGGGTAGAGAGAGAGAGAGAGAGAGAGTGAGAGAGAGAGAGAGAGAGAGGAGGAGAGAGAGAGAGAGAAAGAGGAGAGCGAGAGAGAGAGAGAGAGAGAGAGAGAGAGAGAGAGAGAGAGAGAGAGAGAGAGAGAGAAAGAGAGAGAGAGAGAGAGAGAGAAAGAGAGAAAGAGAGAGAGCGAGAGAGAGAGATAGAGAGAGAGAGAGAGAGGGAGAAAGAGAGAGAGAGAGAGAGTGTAATCGTGGCCCTAGTGCGGTCAGCAGGCGTTGCCAAGATGAGTTACATTCAGTAGACTTTCGGAGGCAAAGTCTCAGTGTGACATTAGCAGTGCCAAGAGTCGAGTCAGGGTTTTATTCTTGGGCAAGAAAAAGTACAGGAGCTGCGCAGAGTGTGGTCCCTGGCCTTCCTTGTCTGAGGCAAGACCGACACAGGGGGACTATATATATATCTACATATACATATATACATATATATATATATATTTATATATCTATCCATATATATATATATATATATATATATATATATATATAATTTTTTTTTTTTTTTCAGCCTGTATCATTCCACTGCAGGAAGTAGGCCTCTCAAAAGGGTTATATATATATATATATATATATATATATATATATATATATATATATATATATATATATATATATATATCCACACACACACACACACCGGGGTTCTCTTTGTCACAGCGAGCTAGGCCTCTTGTGACCCTAACAGGAAAGAGGGAAGATAGACACAGCAGGAAGGGAAGTGGGACGGCTGCGATAACAGCTCTAGCGAGAAGAACATGGCGGGATGTGGTAACACGTGATACATAAATAGGTATATATATAAGTAATAATGTACACTAAAATTAATAACAATAATACATAGACATACAGTAATATATTGGATAAGATAATGATAACTAACATAACATAATTGGTTGTGATAAATATGGTG
>NW_028234408.1:34443026-34453026 GCF_977035675.1 Penaeus japonicus
ATTCACATGATAATAGTTTTACTACAAGTTCATATATTTATACCCTCATATATATACGTTTGTCAGGTGAAAAGTTGTATTGCATTGCATTTAATCTAACATACTGTATTACTTGTATACAAAATTGTGAACATTGAAAAAGGCCTGACAACAAAATAAAAATGAGACACTTTTTTCTTTCTTTCTTTCTTTTTTGGCGGGAATTTTGAATGCGCTGTTTTTCGGGTAATTTTATGGTCTACAAAATCCTGACCCAAATATCAATCTAACTTTTCCTAATTCTGAAAATAGCCCTAGCAGGTATATATATATATATATATATATATATATATATATATATATATATATATATATATATATATATATATATATATATTCCCCCCTGCCTTTCTCAGAGTGGGTCTTCCAGCAGTCGGATATGACTATTAGTTTAGTGGTGAGGAGGGTGATCTTGGAGCGTGAACGCAATATATTATAGCACAATTATATTTGCATAATATACATCCATCGTGCCACTTACTTGGTGTGGAAATCCAGAAGACAGAGACTAGACCTCCGTCGTTGACAGCCGGAATCCAGAAGAGGTGGTTATGTATTTAAATAAATCTCAGAAGATAAGACCGATATTTACTGGTTATGAATATTGATTTCAATATTCATAACCACGCGCTCTTAAATGCACATGCGTGGATGACATGCCGGCGTCACGGATATGGCTTACGAAAGTCAGTATCTCTCAGGTGCGTGCATATTACCAGACATTTCGTGGATTCGTAGCGTAAGTGTTTATTGGTTGCATTGACTTTTATTGCTATATTTGATAAGTAAATATCATTAGAGATCCATTGATACTAATTTCAGTGGATTTTATGATGCGGACCGGTTCCATAAAAACACTATAAAACTGTACAGCCATTGATAAAATTGTGTTTCCCGAGTGTTAGAAAACAGGTCCAAGCTCTCTGACGGCCCATCGCAGTCTGGGTGCAACAAGCAATAACACGGGCCGCCTCCGAAGAATAACCTAATGTCATATGAATAAATTCCAGTTGTAAGAAAAACGAAAACTACAAGATTATTGGTTCTAATTGATCAGTAAATAAATCAAAACCATTGCAATGATTGCATGGAAGTAAAATAGGGTTTCATTAACAAAACATATCCACATCATCTTAAAAAATATCTAAATCTTTATTTGATTTTAAATCGATTGTAGAAAACCGAATGTGAAAGTAAGAAGTAATGTGACAGATGACCAAAAATTGAAAGGCTCCTCTCGGATTTAATTTGACTTTACTATACAATGTATTATATATGTACATGTGCTTCTCGCAGGGTGGGCTATTCATCATTTTGACTGCAATTAGACACATCTAACATTAAAGGATAAATATCCTTCCCGGCCTATAGTGAGTATATATGTAGATACCGATACAAATTAAAAAATGTACAGCCTGGTGAATATACTTATACTCTTCTCATAAAACTGTAAAATTTGCATCACGCGGTGTATAAAGAACATAATGAATTAATAAGGCCCCTATACTACAATTATAATATCCTACAACATTGAGACACACTTTCAGACGTCACATGTAGGTCTCACAAGATAGTAAAACACAACTAGTGAATGAGAGAGAACGTGAGAAGTCGAGAAGCTCCCTTGCTCTAAAATAAAAACCAGCTCTGATGCCTTTCAGGTGGCATTAGTGCCCGTCCTGGGGACCAGTCAAGCAAATCTGTCCCTGTCCGCAATGGATTAAGCAGCGTGCGCCCACTTGAAATATGATGCACCGTGACATAAAGGTTTTATATCAAATTACGCTTATAACACAATGGGCCAGATGGTGGGATCATTCATCAGTTTTGACAAGAAGCATGATTTGTTGATCTGTAGAGTTTGCAGCAGCGATAAGCGTGGCGCCTACGTGAGATAAGCCGTCTTTTTCACCGACTTAACAGTGCCTATAGGCAGGGAAAAGGTGTACTTGGTTTTCTGTTTCTACACTCTGCCCAGAACGCCGTTGCCAAATGCTTGGTTCCTCCCCATTCCCGGAAATCAGCCTTTGTTCACACTTGGTTATTTAATTTTCTGATCGTATTACGCTACTTTAGCTACTACACAAAAACTTAATCGAATAAATGATCAAGCTTTCTATATAATTCAAATACCGGTATGATTCCGAATATGTATGAAAGGAAGCAGGACAGGTCCAACTGTCGTTCTAATAGTGGCGAGGGCTTAATACTTTTTGTTTCTTCAAATCTTAAATTAATCGAATCTGTACAGATTACATATAAATTCTAGCATGGGAACATTTTTTATATAAATAATTTGATCTGTATTCTAAAGATGAATCTCATGTAATATTTGAAAATAATTAGTTTACTATTTGCGCAGATCCGGAAACAGTAATTGGCAGTGACGCTTCCAAAACAGTCAAACCCTGCTTCTCATTTAACATCACTTGCTCATAATTCATGCTTTTGACAAATTTTCTATGCCTTACTTTGCCGAAGACAAAAGGGTAAATAATCAAATACCATTGCTTAAGCCATCAAATTATTGTTTTATATGTCATTGCATTGCGTTTGCCCATAGAGTTATTTTTATGACCCCGCCCATGTGTCTAAACATCCCCATGGTACCTATAGTAAAACATGTGGGAAAGACTGCTATAAGCTACCAGTGTCTTGGCCGTCCTGCTTAATGCTTGTATAACAAAATAAGCTACGTTCCATATGGCAACACTAAAGAGTCTGAAGTGACAGGAAAACTGCCAAAAAGTTATCTAAGAGGGAGACACAAAAACAAAAAAATGTTTATACATCAGGAGGGTATAAGGAACAAAATGTGGTAAACCAGAATTTTGAAGCCGTTTTCCTCAATTTCACATGTTTGATCAATTCACAAATGAATATGATTTATGCAAATTAAAGGATTTTATAAATAAAGTTTTTCCTTAAATGTTCTCATATACCACTCATTTATTCTAAAGAGCGAGGTAAACGAAAATAAAAAGGTCATACTTGAGTGTACCGTGAAGTGACAAACTCCCTACTCTTTTCCTCTTTTGTCTGGGGACTTAGAAAGTTCAGAGGATAATCTAAAATAATGGGATCACATTGAGGTGATTTCCGACTTTTAAAATTCGACTTTCTTTATGTCTTATGAATGAATTGCTGAATTTCAGCTGATAAAGTATATGCATTTGATAACCTGAATTTTTTTTTCTTTTAACAACCTTAACAACTAATTAAACTAATCAGAATTTCACCTCACACTCTTCAAAATGTTTTAAGTCCCATTAGAAACGGCCAAACAGTTACGGCGAAGAGTTCAGAAGGTAAAAGACAACAGGAAAACACGCGTGTTGAGATATAGGCCTTTAGAGTCCGTCATTTACTTATGTTCTTTAATTTCCAGCATTTACTTTTTATATTTGTTTATCCATTTTTTGCATGCTCACGCTTCACTTAGCGAGAGAAGAAGAGCTTATGATAAGTGTCCGGTAAAGCATCAGATTTGAAGGCGTGTCACTCAGATGGGAGTGAGGGATATCAAGCAACCCGGGCTTAGTCTTCTGGTGGTTTTTCTTCTCTTTTAATTATACCTGCCCTTACCCAAGTATATTCTATACTCGCCCTTACCCAAGTGTATACTCGCAAACACGTTCTCGGTCCCTTTAACCATAAAATACGGGACAAAGGGCGTCGGTACCGTGGGAGGAACATTCAATACACGTAGTATCATTTCTCTCTCCTTGTGGCTATTGGTGAGGACACTGCTTTCAGGCAAGTCAGGCTGTTTTTACAGTTTCTGGTTTACATTTAACCATATTTTTCCTCAAATTTGTATACACGATATGTACCGGTAGTGGGACAGAAAATCATATAAAGAAGTCTGTAAGTTTCATATCAATTGTAAAAAAGAAAAAAAGAAAAAAAGTAGTTGGGAACATAGAACAATAATGTAGCTTTCTATAAATCTAACGGATATGATTATTTAGATTTTTCAATTTCCTCATAGTTTTGCTTCATATTTTTTCATCCTTGTGGTTCATTAGAATTATTTTCTTTTTTTAGCAAGTGCAAACATTGTTTCAACAAAATATAATGTGAAATAATAAAGAGTTAACATGCTTTTCTCTCTTCAAAAGGATGAAGTCCCAACAAAATAAGTCAGTTTTTTTCAATTTAATATAAAAAAATCTTTATGTTTATGTTTTACACGTTCACTCTTTTTCTTTCTATCTTTGGATTATTAATTACACCTTTAAGAGTTCTACAGACTAACAAATACCTGGTACTCCCTTTACAATGGTATTAATTGTACGTGAAAAGGGTATCAGAAGGTACCACCTCTCTCGCTGTAGCCAGGTTTGGTCTCAAAATCTTCCAGGGTCGTAATCACTCCTGACACTTGACACTTCGTAGCTCTCCCGACTCGTTCAGGTACTTTTTCTAAGGCAGCCACGGATTTCTGGACGGTCGAATGCGTCCTGAACGTAGAAGGACAGCCACTATGACGACAAAACAATTCGAAAGCGACCAGAATGCAGGTCAACAGCGTTTTAGGTTCCGGGTGTTATCTTTTAGGCACCTGCTATGATGTTTGTACACTTCTCTAACGTGTTATAACTTGTCAGAGCGAATTTTTGACAAGTGAAATACCTTCAAAGTGTGGCTCTCCAATGTCTTCTTTGAGAGTCTTGGCTCTAACGAAGAAACACCACGAGGAAAAAAAAGTGGTGATAAGGTTTACTAGCTGTGGAAGTAAGGTGGTGAAAGGCAACCCAAGTCACCTTCTTCTTTATCCTGCATTCGGCACTGACCTTGTCCCTTAGAGCCTTTCCACAGTAGTGTGACAGCTGGATGGCCTCGTTTCCCAACATGTTCATCCGCCTAGATGACTTTGCCTCATCGTCCTCACAGTCTTCGTTGTGAAGGTGTCACTGGATCCTTTCTTTCGGTCTTGTGTCCATCCACTTGCGTACGAAGTTAAATGCATTCTACTTGTGTATTTAATTCTTCATAAAGGGACGCGTACCCTTGATGAGCTGAGACACAGCCTTGTATAATTCAAGCGGTGCTGTGTAGACCTTGGACCACTCTCACTGCTCCCTGGATTTCCACGTCGCCTGATTTCCTGAGGCAAATGTGCTTCATGGGTGCCTCTTTGTACTCCTGTCTTTGTATTCCATGTCTTGCTGCAGTGCGGTTTACAAGACCATGCAAAGTAGTAGTTTCCAGCAATAGATACTAAAGTCTTCTGCAGATTTCTGGTTGTTGTCAAGTTGCACTGCGGGATTCGTGTCACTGTGACTAAAGCTCCCAAGATTTACCATATGCAGCCTCATCATAGTTACAGAAAGCTCAAGCTTTTGGAAAGGCAACTACATTTAGTGTCAAATTGCTTTCATAAGAAATGAACGTATTGCTCATAGAGAAATCTTAATATAACAGAAAAAGGAACATGACCATGTCACCTATTACATATAAATTATGTTTTTCATTTGGAAACTCTTCATAAAACATTTCGTGACAGTACATTTGTGGAAACGAAATTCGCTCAGCTTGGCTGGTGCAATATATATATTTTTTTATTTTTCAACACATAAGAGCCCAGGCACATATTAATAATATGATTTTATAAAGATGCTTTTATATTTCTTCCACTTACTCTTCTACAAGGCGAACATTTCCCTTTCCGAAAATTTACAAATCGAACAATGCCCCAACTGTTTCAAAACTCGCAACATAATCAACACAACTGGTTTTAAATTCTATCATTAATATCGTTTCAGTAACTAGAAAAGAAAATTATAAATAATAAAAAAAATACCCGAATAAAGGTATATAAAGACATGATGAGTTAAACGGGAATGATATATGCGGCTAGACTGACCTAAAATAATCGAAGTCAAGGAAACACCATAGCATAAAATAATACTAATAATAACCTGATATTATGAAGGATGATGATTATGATAACTATGAAGAAATGTAATAAAAAATAATGATAATAATGCCGATGATAAATGAATGAAAACGCTGATTAATATGGTAATGATCATATTTAAGATAAAAATAACGACAACAATACAACATTGATAATGGTGAAAATAATGATTGCAAGAGTAATAATGAAAATAATAGTTCTTATAGTAATGATACCGATAAAGATAGTTACTATAATGATATTAATAACAATAATGATAATAGTAATGATATAATCATAATAGTATTAATGATAATAAAAATATTGATAATAATGATACTGATAATAATACTAATAACAACATCATTAACAATAATAATGATGACGATTATCAATATTACCATTATTATCCTTATTATTAATATCAAAATGATAGCCCCCCCCCCCCCTCTCTCTCTTGTTGCTTCACATACATACGCACTAAACATGAAATGTGAACATCATGAATAAACTGGCCGCTGTTTTTCTCTTTCTCACATCACACATACGGAAGGATTAGACTATAAATAACAAACGAATCTCAGTAACACCACATTTTCTAATTGTTTCTGTGTTCTTTCATCTGCTCTTTTTTCCGTTGAAATAAATATCATTTCAAAAGTGACATGTCCATATTTTTTGAGAAATGATCAAACTTCGAGGAAGAAGAATACGAATTTCAGTCATTGCAACAAGTCAACATGTAAATGACTTGTCTACTTACATATCAAAACCGAAGGGTAAATCGCCCCATTGATGAGACGCTCAGTTTTTATATTTCTTTTTTTTCCCATAAATATACCATTTACGAAAAAAACAGTATGAACCGATTCCAAAATGATACACTCAATCTATATGAAATAGGTGGTGCTGTGAATTTATCTCTTCAGTTTCATGTTCACCCTTTTATTGAAATAAAACTACTATACGAACAGTACTTTCGTCTTTAGAAAAACCTTTAGACAAGAAATGTTTTAGCATTTTCAAAGCCTTATGATTTACGAAGCTTAGATGGAGCGGCATGCATACGGTAAATGGCAGGAGTTTCAGACACATCACCACGAATCCTGCAGTGCAACATGTCAACAACCACATGAATCGGCGAGGGCCATACGATGCCATTGCAAAGGGAATGTGCATATAAAGAGAGAGGCAGGGATCCTTTGTTTCTTGATTTACTTTCATCTTATGAAAAATACATATACATAGTGAGTGAACTGTGAGAAAAAATAACGTGAAATAGAGATGGATTACCACTCAGACATGCCATAGAGAAACATACGCATGCCAAGAAAGGGTCGGGCAGCGAGTGTGAGGGAACTTTTCCCTTTTCCCTTTATTTTCCATCCTCCTATCTCTTTCTCCATCTCTCTCTATATTTCCTCTTCCTCCCTCTCTCGTTCTCCCATGGGAGAGCACAACTTTTACTTTCTCTCTCTCTCACTCTCGCCCACTCATTCAGTCAATCACTTACTCACTCACTCTCTTTCTCCTGAATACAGAAATATTGGTTTTACTTCATATAAACTCCTGCACCGATTGAGTATTTGTTAATTGCACTTCGCCTTTCTTCGTCGTAACTGACAAAGCCGAATATCATGAATGCACCTCCTCTTTGTTGTGCCTCATTCCTTACATCTGAAATATTTATCACATATGATAAGTGAAATTGGTGATCATATGCACGTATGCACACAAATGTATAAGACATGACTAGACACCACGTGGTACTATTCTTGCACGATCCACTGCGGAGGAAGGAAGGCGGACCAGAAATCTAGCCCAAACCGAGCTAGGTCAGATATAATATATGACCTGACTTGCCCCTAACCTCTCCCTCGCTATCGTGCTCGCTCCACTCACTCCCCAACTGGCTGCTTCGGAGTGGAGCGGCTTCTTCCGAGCAAGACCCCGCCAAGCCAAGACGTTCAACAAGCCTCTCGCAACCGCAGATGTAATTATTATTACTTTTGGCACCAAGAGATCGAGAGCTATCCGACTTTTGCTTGAAAGCCTATTTGTGACACCCGTTACAATTGGTAACAGCGGCGGGAAGCTATTCTGACACTTCACAACGGGTGTCAAATGAAGGATCCATTTTAAAGAATTGGTAAACAAACTTGTCTCCGAAGAAAACTTAACTGCACGCGCCATGAGTCTCGCGACCTCGCAAGAGATCTCCCGCAGCCCCTCAGAGCTAAATGCAGGGTGTCAGGAGTTTCTTAGGACATAAGGCTGTAGGAGCAACCAGGACACCTTCCACATCAACCGTCACTTATTAACTTCTCTTTGAAATGTTTCTGTTTGAAATTTCCCCACAAAACCGTAAGTATGTACAAATGGGCCAATTCTTTCTCGTTCCTCTATTTTCCTACATCCCCTATTTTCCTATATTCCTATATCACATTTGTGTACTCATGTGTTTTAACAGTACAAGAAGTTGAGACGTCTTTTTAAGTCAAAGTATTTTTCCACTGTCATTTAACATAAGTTGATAAATTCTTAATTGGTAATCAAACGTATTTATTTAATAATTTCATTATATGCATTATGTAGTTTGCCGTAAAATGAATTTAAAAAAAAGTAATTTCGTATGTCATTTATTTCTATGATGGTACAAAAAAAATCTATATACACGTTAATCATTCTTTTATATTATCAAATTCTATAATTCTCTAACTGCATTACATATGTGAGTGAGTAACCTCTGAAAGTTCATGAACTATTTATAGGAAAATTCTCTATGTGAATCCCCCCACCCTCCCCCGCCCGTGCACGTGTCTTGGAACAGCCATGGCCACAACAAAACTTTCACTCCCCCCCCCCCCTACGTATCTCCTCTTCGGCCGCCCTCGGACAGTTATCATATACTTATTGATTAATAAGCAAGGCCTCCATGGTACAACGATACCATCAGAAAGTCTTGGTAAACCTGCCATGTCAATCCTGATGTCCCGAAACCACCATCTTGACGACCACCGCATGGGTGTTGTTGCACTATCAAGACAAGGTTTATCCGAGTCGTTAAATCTTCGCAATCGTTTTGTGAGAGAGTATAGTATAGTTAGGACTATTCTTGCATTATTTTTCATTTATATATTCATATTAACCATATATATTATTAAAAATGAAATATGATTTTCTCCATTATCATTCATATTGATTAGCCGTAGAGGCCGCCCGGGCTGCCTCGTGCATATCGCTCGGGCGAAGCGACGTCTTCGCAAATCTCTCGAACTGAACTGAACCGCAATCTAATCTTATTCTCAATTCGTTCGTGTTTGGTCTATTTAGAACTGTCTCATTAAATTGACGAATTCGCCGGACAAACGCAATCAGCCGTAAAAGAATTTCCCGAAATGGAGCAAAGAGATGCAAGCGTTGCAATAAGACGTTTCGTTTAGCTGTAAGCTTCTTATCCGACAGGTCAATTATTGCCTAAATATTCCCGACTCGGATCGATTTCATATCTATCATTTTTCATTACTTGTGTGATTCTAGCGCGAATTCATAATTATGCTTAAGCTACTCTCTTGCCTGTCAAACGCAATTTAGCCATAAGAATGGTTACCGAAATAAGAGCACACAGCTGCTACAGGTTGCATAATAATTAATTAAACGGGTTTATTATTGCACAAAATGTTCTCGACTCGGATTAGATTCCTTATTATCATTCTTCATATAATCATTCGCATAATCTAGTGCGAATTTTTCACAATTTACGAGGATGATTTAATTGTACTAGCTAACTGTTACGAATTATCACTAAATTTCTAATTCAGGAAAGTATTAATTTCATCTTCATGGGTTTGAAGAAATAATTCCATACAAACTTGAAATAACACACCTTACTCACACATACATGCACTCACACACTGTGTCAATTACTCTCAGTTTCCTCGCATCTTATTCGCAAACTCACCGACTGATTCACTGTTCACTGTAAACACACCGTCTACCCTTCTCACTCTGCATGAACTCATTCCACACTCATATTTGCAATGTAACACATTTGACACT
>NW_028234408.1:34485526-34488026 GCF_977035675.1 Penaeus japonicus
ATCTTTTTTCCTATCTATCCTTAATGTTACTAGCCAGGGAGCGTGACTGGAATGGGAAAAAGCGATAACTGTACTGAGTTACGGCACAATTTTAGTTATTTCCTTCATCAGCTCTATATAGTTGTACTTCATCTCCTCCGCAGTTTCCCTCTATGGCTGGTGTTGTCTCTTTTTCTACGTTATTTGTAAAATATCCTTCAATATCCATCTGTACAATCAAGGTCACATGAAAGGTCAACAGCATGATCAACATGGCCCCTTGTAGATGTCCTCTGTACCTTGTAACAGCTATGTCAGGTTGTAAAGTAAAGTGATATTTTGATATGGACTTTGATAAGGTAAAAGTTTTATGTTATTATGTTTTGTGTAATTTATTATTCTTATATAACGTTTGTGAATGAGGATTAAATGTAAATATACATGGTTAAAAATCCACGAAAAAAAATAAGATTGAATAAACCACTAGATTAGACGGTCAATCTGGTTTTTCTTTTCTTTCATTCTTTTTGTGCAAACTAGAGTGGAATAAAGTAACAATACTGAAGGAACCCAGTCTCCTAAGAAAAAAGTATTTCGGTTAATTGACTCTTCTTTTTGCCAACTTTTTTTTTTTTGTGTGTGTGTATGTGTGTGTGTGTGTGATAGTTAAAGTCAATATTCAAGGGATTCGAGAGAACCTACCCTTAATGTTATGATAAGATATCTTGTTTAATAATTGATTACTTTAAGGAAAAGATCCGCGAATGGCAGAGATAAGTCATGTATTAAATTTAAAATCACGCAGGTCTAAAAAAATATAAATTGTAGAGCATCTGAAATCATTTTAAGGGAGTGCTAGGAAGCAATTTATACATGCCAGTAAATTATCACATCCTAGCAAGGCGCAACAAGCTATTTGGTACTTGTTCTATACGTACTTCTAACGAGGTGTAGCTGACGTGAGAGCAACAAGACTTCAGTAACGCCTCCGCATACTGACACTAGACCGCTGACAGCCTTACTGGATCCTGCATCTTTCATTCTGTCTACGAGGTCCAGTAATACTGATAAGTATTGGCTGTTGCTTTTAGTTCTGAGCACTTATCGAAGTAATTGATCAAGCGGTGCACTTGAGTTTCCTTTATCTTCTAGTAATCTGATTTTAACTAGAATTGAGAGGTGCTGGACTGGAAAAGGTTGGGAAATTTTGACGTGGAGCAAGATAAAAAAAAAAAAAAAGTGTGACTCTTATCATTAATGATAAGGATATTATTATAATTGTAATTATGAAAATTATTATTATCATTATCATTATCATGACCATCATTAGTATCGTCATCATCTACATCAGATCAACACTATCATCATCATGTTTATTATTATCCTTATCTTTATGTTTATATAAGGATTTACAAAAAACAAGAATTTGAAAATATCATTGGAATTCTTGTATATCCTTCTATGCACAGCATACCAGGTTCATAATGAAAATGATATTGTATTGTACACTATGGACACCTTGAATGCATTTTCCTCTTTTACAAAAGGACTGCGAACAGAATGGTTTTGATCAGATTCTTTTGCTGATTTTCGCAATAGCCACTTGTCTATAAAATGTCATCTATCAACTATTATGTAATGACTTCCAGTTGCATTTTGATAACCTGGCATAATAAAGTGTTAGCAGGTGCAGATAATACCTACAAGGGATCATGTTAACAATGCCGTTAAACTTTTATATGTTCCCTACTTTACCCTTGTGTTTGTATATAATCGATCTTACTACACTTATATTCATACGCACTCACTTTTAGTCTAAAAGTTCCAGAATAGTAGTAATAGAGTTCTTTTTACGTATGTGATAAGTCATTCAATAATATTGATATCCTGTTACTTCTCCGTGCTACCTCATCACATGCGAATTTATTTCATTATTACCATTATTACTGTCAGCTATTAAGTACTCATTACACTATTCACTGTTATCGATTTATCCTAAGTTACATTCGTGCATTTTTATCCCTGTTGAGTTTTTAAAAAGCGCCTCATTCCTGTTTGGCGCTTTACAAAGGGATGCTTAGCCCACTCATCTGTTGGTAGGCTGTGACTCTTCTAAATCTTTTACTTCTCTAAAGCGTTGATATCTTTGTTTGCCCCCCCCCCCCTCCATCTCTCTCTCTCTTTCTCTCTCATTCTCTCTTTCTCCACCCTCTCTCTCTCTCTCTTTTTCTTCACTCTCTCTCTCTCTCTCTCTCTCTCTCTCTCTCTCTCTCTCTCTCTCTCTCTCTCTCTCTCTCTCTCTCTCTCTCTCCCCTCTCTCTCTCTCTCTCTCTCTCTCTCTCCCCTCTCTCTCTCTCTCTCTCTCTCTCTCTCTCTCTCTCTCTCTCTCTCTCTCTCTCTCTCTCTCTCTCTCTCTCCCCTCCCTCCTCCCCGACGACGACGAAGAATAAAGGATAAATGAGCTCAGTTTATTCCTCTCACTCCATAGGAAATAAAGTAGCGATCAGGTAGCCAGGGAAGA
>NW_028234408.1:34490526-34493026 GCF_977035675.1 Penaeus japonicus
AGTTATATATTTACAGTTACTAAGCACTTATATTCATGAAGAATAAACTATAAGGAAATGTTATGAGTCCAGACTGATACTGCTCATATACGAAAAAATGTGATTGACCTTTCTACTAGCATACTTTCAGGAATAGTTGATGTCCAATTTCTATCTGTACTTTATCTCGTGTTGTAATATCTATGGAAATTACGCTGGTAATATTCTCTTAACTGACAAGCTAATTGGCGAATATGCAAATGGGATGTTAGTAACGCTATCTCGTTTGAGGTGAAATTTAACACGTAATTCCCATTATAGCTGTCCTTTCGGGGCTCACTTTGACAGAGTGGACAACTGAACGAAATGATAGATAAAGTACTGATATTAAAAGAAAAAAAAAAAAAAAAAATCCTACATTGTGACATAGTTGACAAGGCAAGCAACAAACACACATACACATAGATACAGGACGCATATCTTACATACGTTTCCTTTTCACATACACAAATACAAGGTATAGTGCGCATAATAACACCCCTAATCCACAATGACACGACTTGAAAAATACGTTTAGACAAACAAAAACGTCGCTAGTGTTCGTACCCGACAAATGTCATTATTTTCCTTTTTGCCATCTTTTGTTTGTTTCGTTTGTCCCATGATTACAGTGATGAACAAAAGTGACATATTCGCTTCTCGCCCGACGCCTGTGGGCCGCGGGATTCCCGAGCAATATTGCAGAGCCGCTTTTGCCTTTGAAGTAAAGCGAAAATTGTTTTCTAGAATTTTTCAAAAGCCCTTCAGGTATGTCAATAAATAGATCAATAACCAATCGTCGGGATATGTATTAAAATAGTCTGGCAAAAGACGGAATGCTAATATTACCTTGTGTATATGTGTATATATATATGTATATATATACTGTATATATATATATATATATATATATATATATATATATATATATATATATATATATATATATATATATATATATATGAATGTATATATATTAATATATATACATATATATATATATATATATATATATATATATATATATATATATACATATATGCATATATATACATATATACGTATATATATATATATATATATAATATATATATATATTATATATATATATATAAACATATAAATATGTATACATATATAGATATAGATATATAGATATATATTACATATATGTAAGAAGCATAATTACATAGCCTGTACAAAGGTTGTAGCTAGTATAGAGAAAACGGATAAAGAAAGATCGTGTATATATACATATACATACATATATATATATATATATATATATATATATATATATATATATATATATATATATATATATATATATATATATATATATATATACATATATATGTGTGTGTGTGTGTATGTGTGTGTGTATGTGTGTGTGTGTGTGTGTGTGTGTGTGTGTGTGTGTGTATGATCTCTGAAAAAAAAAAATAATTGGAAGGATATAAAAAGCTAAGGAGGATTACCAAAGTACAGATAGCGTGTATTGGTAATTTTAGAAACAGCGGTATGTCAAGGCTATTTAGTCTACAAAAAACTATTAGCTTAAAGAGGTACGTAATTAACACGAGATTAAATTGTATAGCGAGTGTAAATCTCTGGAAAAAATTGTAAGGTTTTGCTATCTTTTTCAATAGATTATTTGTATGTTTTGGACAAGTAGTTTATTTAGGAAAAATGTACCATAGCTAAATTATTTTTTAACTCTTATTTCCTACAGATAGTCGGGGAATCATGGCGCTCCATTATTCATTCGGAATTTAGGCTTATTAGCATATTAATATATATCTGTCTTTTTTTTTTATACAGATTTAGATTAATTATTCACATGTAAAGAAATCCTTCACTCGTCTGATACTTCGTGTAGGGCATATGATTAATTAGGGTCGAGGGAGCTGGTAAGCCGGTCGAGGGACGCCATTTCAGTCACCTGTTTACTCAAACACTATCACGTCATACTCGAAAAAGGAACGTGTATTAAAACTCTGGTTTTGTAGACCGTAGATTTATTTCATCTGGTGATTTTTAAAAGAAAGATTTGATTTTGTTGTGAATGAATTTCTTAATAGGGATGGCTTGAAGGGATAATGTCTTCTTTAAGGCAATGCTGAAAGAAAAAAAAAGTGTGTGAATCGTAATATATTTTCGTATACGCATGTAATTTCATTCTCATCTAAATTAAATTAAAAATCATATGGATATTAGTTTTGTCTACATAAGTTTTCTGAAAGAGTTTTTCTGTATCAGTCTCCCGTCTTATTACCATCATAATTTACAAATACTAAATACATATATCGGGTCTTATTCATACTATCAAAAGAATTGTCCACAAATGAGCATGGTATGGATCCAGAAAAGCCTTTTGAACAAGTAACCCAACTTTGGTCTTTTGAACTACAGCTGACTCAACTCTGGCACGATAAACTAAAACTGATCCAACTTTGGCCTGGGTAACCTGCACTTCAAATAA
>NW_028234408.1:34503026-34505526 GCF_977035675.1 Penaeus japonicus
AGAGAGAGGATAGAGAGAGAGAGAGAAGAGAGAGAGAGAGAGAGAGAGAGAGAGAGAGAGAGAAACAGAGAGAAGAAAGAAAGAAGAGAGAAAGAAAGAGAGAGAGAGAGTATAATTGCAATGCTGGCCTCTTTTATACGTAGAATGCAAAAGCAGTCAATATTCACTCCAGTTACCAAGAGAACGTCCGCTGATCATTTCTGCCTGCTTGCTGCCCGCTCCCCCAGTTTTGCCACTCCAATTACGCACTAATGAACTCACTTGCCTGGCGATGACGCATAATGAAATATGCTGAGGAGATAAATCTGGCACTTATACATAAAGAACCTGGTGAAAATCTTTCTCGATTCTAGTTTTATTAAGTGGTGTTCTTTGTTGTTATGAGACGAGGTGGACAATGGCGCTCTTATATTCCTTTATCGTAGAATACTGTTTGGTTATGGTGTGTGTAAGTATATTTAATTATATATATATATATATAATAGTAGTTTGATATATATATATATATATATATATATTTAGTGTGTGTGTGTATGTGTGAGTGTGTGTGTGTGTGTTTGTGTGTGTGACCATATAGAAAAGAAAGAGAGAGAGAGAGTGAGAGTGAGTGAGAAGAGACAAGAGAGAGAGAGAGAGACAGAGAGAGAACATATATGTGAGAGGTTACTCACTCAAAAGGGTTTTTTTATTTTATTGGTGGTGTAAGCCAAAGTCTGGTATTGCCTTGGACTTTCCCTTTATTTGGTGAATCGGCACGGTTATATGGAAATAATTACTGGTATCAATGGCTTCGGAATGTCTCTGTTAGAGGCGCCCACCCCCCCCCCCCCACCCCCCCCCGTCCTCCCCAGGCCAGCACGCACCAGCCGTCGCCTCAAGGGCCCGAGGGTGTTGACTACCTTCGTCAGGTAATCGAGTTAGCTTCAACACGGAGAGATTTACCCCCCGGCCTCGCTGACTCGCAGGGCATGTCGTGGTCAATCTGCACACGGAAAAGAGGGCTGCATAAATTCGGGCCACGTGGTCGCTGAGGTAATACATAAGTGGGGGGGGGGGGGGAATGTCGTGCTCGGATACGTTGAGTTAAATGAAGTCCTGGTTGCTGATGCCGCGTAACACGAAAATGAGGCGAAAACGCAGGCAAACACACACATACATTAAAACATACACACAACATAACATTAAACACACACACACACACTAAACACACATACATTAACATGCACACATACATAAAACACACACGCACACAAGCAAGCACATAATAACACACACACACAAAACCACAGACACAAAGCACGCACCCACACAAAAAACCACCACACCAACACAGACACACACACAAAACGCAATGACCATGATGTTTAACAAATCTGAGATTTTTGCCACGTCACCCACGCGAGCAAAACCAAGCCAAGCCAAAAAACAAGTTAACGACATGTAAAGATGCTCAAAACTTCTGTAAGGTCTTACGTTAAAAATTCAGTATAATCCACATCGTTTCTTCGAGATATCAAGGTCACGTCCCTTAGGGCTTGGCCTTGAGTAACCCTTCTTGACCAAAATTCATCTATGCTCCCGACATAAACTGTAGTCTGTAACCTTATCAAACAAGCCAATCCTAGCCTTTCTTCAATAGATATGAACAATTCAACCGTTTTAGAAATCTCGTTCCTTGTCGATAACCAATGGAACCCAACCCCACTTATTGACATCAGTGCCAGCGCGGGAGGAACACATGATCTCAGAGGATTAACCAATCCACGCATTGTTGTCAAAAGATGAGACATTGCCAGCCTCCTCGCCATCATCCCGAAAAGTTAATCCTTTTATTTTTTTTTTCCCTGTATTTATCGTGCATCACCATAAGCTGTGTGTTGGATTGTGAGTTATTTCACATTCCGGCAAACCTGTTTGGGCTTCTGTCAGACGAGCGGTTTTTGCCCGCTGGCGGTCAGGCGCCTTTTCCATGTCACACGGGCGGGTCGGCCGCTTCTAAACCGCTGCTGTTTACTAGCGGCCGTTGTGGACATGGTAAAGGCGGCTGCCGCTTCAGTTCAAGACTTGCCGTTGCAGCGAAAGGTTGTGTTTAAAAAATGAGCTTAGAACATCCCAAATGGCAGGACGCAGCTCTATTTCGCATTTAAAGTTTTCAGTATCGGAACATAGTTGCTCACAACACAGCAACGTTCTTTCCTCTCCTGTGTTCAGCCAAAGCACTGGCGGCCGCGGCGGGTAAAACCTCTCGTCCTGACATAGCCAGGCGGGCTGGCCGCGGCGGTTTCAAGTGGTGGAAAATGCGTCTCACCCCCACGCCGCGGTTCAGGCGGGTAGACCGCCCCGTGTGACATCAGCCAGCGTTTTACATAGGAATCAATATAAACTCTTTTCAAAAGCGTTCCGCGGCGGCTGACCCGCTTGCACCGCGGCGGCCAAACCCCGTCGTCTGACTGAAGCCCTTTAAGCTGCGTGTTTTTCCACCTCGCTAAGTAGCACAGTA
>NW_028234408.1:34528026-34538026 GCF_977035675.1 Penaeus japonicus
CGCGTCGCTCTTTTGTTTTTATTTTATTTCGCTATGGATTGATGACGGCTTGAACGCAAAATAAAACGAAACAATATAAGAAATGATAAAGGAAATACACAATAGATAATGTGAGACCACGTGGAATGTAACCATGCACCAGGGTCAGCGGTCATTTGCTGTGGTAAAACTCCCCTCAGTCCCCTCGTCGCCAGGAAACGACTCAGGACACGAGCTATAAAACAACACGCGAATATTCTCATGTCTACTCATATTGAAATTCTGTGATTGTAAACGTCGATTATAACTATTCAAACATAATTGTAAATGTATTTCATGATTATTCTATTTTGTCCATTACTGTTATTTGCTCTAATATGCAATAGTACTTACATTTTCGATAATTCAACAATTTCTGTGAATTTTCTACTTCATTACGCTTCAGTGGTCATAGAAGTCGTAAATCTCACGAATGTGTCACTTAAAGATAAACAACCAACAGTGCTTGTAACCGTCACATGGTCAAAGGGATTTCTTGACCTATTTGCCCACATGCCTACATTTATTTCATTGGATTTTTATTTTCGCCATGTTATGTACTGCCCTAACTTCTGATTTGTAGAAGAGAGTGCCAGTCAGACTGCGCTCAGCCGCCACGGCAAACACACCAGCTGGACCTAGAGCCTCACCCCAAATAAAACTCAAAACTTGGAGTGATTTTTTACTATGCCTATTTTTGTACAAAGTGTTGTTGTGACTTAAACATTACCACACTACATCTAGTACAAAAACTGGTGGCGTGCTCTGTGGGATTTCGTTTTCCCGCGTATTTCCGAAGAGACCCGTGCCTGCACCATCTTCGGTGCCACGACCCAAGACTACGAAGAAACACCTGCGGCTCCGCACCCTGCTGTCTCCAGGTGAGTTGTTATATTCCGTGCAGTTTCTTGTTGGTTAGGGATGACCCAGTGAAGTGAAGTGATCCCCTTTCCTGTGATTTCCCTGCATTCTCCACGCACAGACACGGAATTTCCCTCAGTTAACTTTAATTTTATTAGCGTATGTCTCATAATACACCTGCCAGTGACCGGGTTCTCCGTAGCAGTAGAATATTTTCAGACTCTGCACACTGACTGCACCTTGCTCCCCTCACAACCTCCTCCCTCGCTCTGTGACCTTGACTCTCCTCTCCCTCACGCTACGCCTGACCTCACTCCCGCTACCGCTCTTCCCAGCATGGCTTCTGACACTTCTCCTAATCTTCCTTCTGAACCTACTCTTCGTCTCCAACCCTTATCCGCTTTGATGGCTCCGGGAAAATCGCAGTGGACACTATGCTACGCGAGACCGAGGAATACGTGGCTTCCACATACCCCGCTCTCTCGGACCGTAGTTCCACCGAATTCGGCAGACGCTGTTTGCAACTTGTTTTGCAACGCCTGGACCAAACTGCTGGCCCAGTGCAACAAGTTCTAACAGCCTTTGAAATGAGAAAAAATCGGACATGGAATGATTTCAAAACTGACTTTCGCTTGGCTTTTGCTCCTAAAACTGTTCCTCCCTTCTTGCAAGTTTCCCGCATGTTCAACCTTCGCACTGCATCCTTTAATTCGCTTGACCTGCATCTCCTTGGCGCTCAAGTACGTAATCCAATTGATCGCATAATTGGTGCTCTCAATGATTCTACAAAGTACACCTATTTTACTTGTATTGCTAAGGCTGTCTAAACTAACTATAACCAATTCCAAACCTTCTTCAGTCTGTGTACATTTTTCTCGGCACTTACTCATAATCGACAAGAGACTGTATTGGATAAGATGCAACTCCCTGAGATGGCTAGGGAAGTGCCTGATGCATTCTTGAGAGCTTACAATGATTGTCCCCACTATGTGCCAACTAGTTCTCCTGCAGCCCATACTATGGCCATGGACGTTCGACAGAACAACCTCCCGACGACGTCTTACTCGCGGCAGCAGCAGTAGCCCCATCAGCGCCAGAATCCTCGCAGGGGTGGATGATGGATGAGCGCCCCCCAGGTAGTCAACCAGGCCCGTAGGACGTCACCTCCCATCAGAAGCGAATGAAACAGGGACGCAACCTGGATGCCTAAACAAGGAATGTGTTGGCATTGTCTCCGTGAAGGTCACCACTCAAAGGAATGTAACCATACTGCGTTTTGTCCTTACCATAATGTAGAAGGTCACCCATGGTTTACTTGCAAGGGATACTCAAATCTAGTTAAGAAAACTAGGGATGCTATGCGCTCTCAAAATAATGCTGCATGTACATCTATGCATTTTTTAGAAGCCGTTCCCCACTCACAAGACCTATCTTTGCCGCTACCATCAGAACAGTAGAAGACATCCTCGCTGGCGACGCCCCTCTTTTACCAGCAGAATTTGAGGGCCGCCGAGCATACTTCTTCATCGACGGCGGAAGTGCAGTGAGCCTCGTCCCGATTTCAACACTGGTGAATTTCAATGTGAATACTCCAATCCGCCCTTCGAGATGGCAAGCTGCCGGCGGTCATTCTCTCAATGTTAAGGGCGAGGTCATCCTCAACATCACTCTCTCCGGTAAGACGTATTCACACCCTTTTGTCATCGTACATGATGCTCACATCCCAGGAGACTTGTACCTCGGATATAATTTCTTACATAAAGCTTAAATTCACCAACAACCAGATAAGGACACCATCACCCATCAAAGTAACATCTATCACCTTACAAATCCAAGCTTAGTGTGGCATTACTCTCTTGACACCATGAACACTGCCGTCGCAGTTACGTCTCCACCAGAATCCGCTCCCGACGACCCGTCGTCGCGCATTTCCTCGAAGAAGGACGACCCTCCTCGATGCACGTCCTTCTCCACGAACACCTCTGTTCAAGATCCTCCGGTACGTCGCCATAACGCCTCGTTAGCGCCTCCTCTCGACTGTGAGACGTCCCATACGGTAACATCGTTGCTCTCCTTTACCCGGACACCTCAGTCGGATGTGCCCTCCTGCAGCCTTACCAAAAATCTCATCTTACCTCCGTTCACAGACTGGCTTGTCCCCATGCGTGTGTCATCCAAGGATGGGACAGCACTTGTCACACCTGACTGCATCTGAGTGAAGGGACTCTGCGCTCTCCCCGTGATCTACGAAGTGGCTAATGGCAAAAGTGCTTTGCGCCTGATCAATGCAACTAGCACTCCTGTTCGCCTGCATCGTGGGACACGAGTGTCCGACTGTGAGGTCACTGACCTCCCTGTCGTCGACAAAGAGCCCCTTGTCGCACCTGCTTGCAGCACAACTGTGACGAGCACCCCAGACGCACCTTTTCGTCGATAGATTTAGCTCAAGGGTTCCTTCGAGTTGAAATGGACCCATCATCAAAGGATCTCACTGCCTTTTCAAGACCTCACGGGCATTTCGCATTTCCACCGATGCCATTTGGCCTTAGAAATTCTCCAATTACCTTCTCTAGACTGATGTCCCTGATTATGCAAGGACTGATCGGAAATGTAGCCTTCCTCTACCTCGATGACCTACTAATCGCTTCCAAGGATGTTGCAGATCACGAACACAAGCTGAGATTAGTCTTCCAGCGCCTCGCAGACGCAAATCTCACCATTAACCTGAAGAAAAGCAAATTCTTCCAACGGCAAACTGAGTACTTGGGCCACACTGTTGACTCCACCGGACTACGCCCCAACGACAAAAAGTTGCGAGATGTTCAGAATTTTCCCATTCCCACATCAGTAACTCAGGTGAAGTCATTTCTCGGTCTTGCAGGATTTTACCGCCCCTTCGTCGAGAAGTTCGGGATTATCGCCGAACCTCTGACCCACCTCCTGAAGAAGGACGCCACATTCATCTGGACCAATGAACAGCAACAAGCATTCGAGACCCTCAAACGACGCCTCACAAAAGCTCCCGTTCTCTCATTCCTCAACTTTAATGAGACGTTCAATCTCACCACAGATGCTTCATCAGTTGGATTAGGTGCTGCCCTTATGCAACGACATGGAAATCGTCACAAGCCCATCACCTTCGCCAGTAGGAAGCTCAACCAAGCTGAGCGAATCTACTCTGTCACCGACTCGAAGCCCTCGCGGTCTTGTGGGCCCTCAAGCATTTCAGAGAAATAATCTTAGGTTATGATATACACGTCCTCACAGGTCACCGTCCTCTTACCTATATCCTTACAGACTCGAAACACATCAAAGGACATTAAGCTAGATGGATCGACTCTTCTTGAATTTAATCCAAAGATTACCTACATGCCCGGCACAACAAATCGCGTTGCGCCCTGCGTTGCGCCCTGTCCCGTTGCATACCTGTTAATCACCTGTCCGTTCTCGACCATTCAGATCTACAGGTGAAACGTGATGACCCGCTTTACACCAACGTCATCGCTTACCTAGAAGATAGCACTCTACCCCCACCGATGAGTCGCAATCTCCCCATTAAGGACTTCTACCTGAAGGACAAGCTGCTTTTCCGAAGGTCAGCCCCACAAAAGATGCGTGGCTCGAAGCAGCGACGCACATATAACCAGCTAGTCGTTCCTGAGGTCCTTGTCCCCACAGTGCTCAAGCTACTACACGAGTCCCCGACTTCAGGCCATCAAGGTATCGATAAATGTACACAAATGGCGCGCTCTCGTTACTTTTTCCCCAGACTTGGCCCAAAAATTGTCAAGCATGTAAAGAACTGTCAGGTCTGCCCACTATACAAAGGACACACCGTTGCCCCTGCACCTGCTCTCACCTACGACATTCCAGAACGCCCCTTCAGCCTTGTGAGTATGGACATCCTCTCTGGCTTCGCCACCATAGGAAATAATAACTGTCATTTGCTTGTCATGGTCGATAGTTTTAGCAGATAGATTGAGCTTGCAGCTGTCCCTGATAAAACAGCAGAGACCGTCCCACGCGCCTTCCTCACTCATATCGTCTGTCGTCAAGGGGCCTCGAGCAGTTCATGTGTGACAATGGAACCGAATTCGCAAATTAGGTAATCCAGTCCTTGTGCAACCTGTTAAAGATAGACGTCGTCCATGTCCTCCCTTACAGACCCCAGGCGAATGGCCTCGTCGAAAGACTCAATAGGACGATCCTCAACGTCCTCAGAACCGCCATCAACGCGAGAGATAACGAGTGGGACCTGTGGATTCCTATCGCTCAAGCAGCTATCAACAGTACTTTCCACTCCACCCTTGGCGACATCCCCAACTTCATCGTGTACGGAGATGATCAACGCCTGCCCTACAAACTTCTTCAACAGCACCCTTCCCCAATCTACAGCGACGATTTTGCGAAGATAGTGGTCGCCCGCAAGCAAGATGCTTACCGCGTCGCCCGTGAACACCTGCAAGTGGAGCGAGACCGCATCATCTCCAGACAGCACAAGCTCGCCCGCCGGAAGGAGATCGCGGAAGGTGTCCTCGTTTTCCCCAAATAAAACTCAAAACTTGGAGTGATTTTTGACTTTGCCTAATTTTGTTCAAAGTGTTGTTGTGACTTAAACATTATCACACTACATCTAGTTCATGGAAACCTCGTGGAGATATAAGAAGGCCACGTGGTCACGATATGCTATAAAGACGAGGAAACGAATCAACCGTAACGTAACGTAATAAAGAAAAGATGAGAAACTGGATTCTCGAAAGAAGAAAAGCGGGAGAAGAACTAAGATGGCAGCTAGCTACCTAAAAGGAAGTACTAGGGGGAGATAATAAAAGGTGGGGGGCATAACCCCTTGCTGGTCATCAGTTGTTCTTTCATTGTTATTGTGGCTTTGTGAACAGATTCTCCGTGTCTATGGAGGTTGATAAGGCCCGCCATGGCAGGGGTGGGGGGACTGGTATGATGTTGCGATCTGGCGCAAGTTGGTTATAAATAGTATTAGCCTTTTTACATAGTTCCCTATGTATATAAGTAGAATAAAAATTTAATTGCCCATGTGTTTACCTTCACCTTTTTTTTTTTTTCTGCACCTATACATATGTAGGTGTACTTATACATATATGTTTACCTTCACGTTTTTTGTTTTTGTTTTTTTTCCGTATGCCTGTGCACATATACATGTATATATGTATATGCGTGTCTGCACATCCTCATGCACGCATCGTTCACATGTTCTTTCTTTCTCATCATTCTGTTCATTTCAATGATTTCTTTTTCCTTTACAGGTTTCTTATTGGTGACTTTGGGAGGTGGATGGAGCTCCTCCTGTATCCTGATTCAAGGTAAGTGTTACTTATAAGCTGTTTTGAGATAACTTTCTTCAATTCACCAAGTATCCAGTCTGCCAAGTTGTACTCCAGCCGCTGCCACTGGCAATTGACAGCTACGGGGTTACGACTTGGAAGATTGCCATAGCCCCCTCCCCTCCCTCCCGAACCCTTTTAGGAGGGAGAGAAGGGTTGGGATGGTTGGTACTTGGTTATTTGCTTGTTGGTTCCTCGAATATTGTCATGTAAGTGGTTGTTGGGGTGTCACTTTACAGTATGTTTATTTATCCCTGCTTTTATTCATGCAGAGTTAACCCTCAATAGTGTCGCGCATCTATGTTCGTTGGTTCGATAGTAGATGCGGCGACATTAGCTTTTTCCGCGTAGTTGACAGTAGTTATACGATCTTGAGAGTGGTATAGTAGGCAGGAACGTGATTAGTTCTCACCCCGCATAGGCTGATGGTTGGATGTTCTTGCAACTGCGTTCAAGGGGACGGGTGGGTACTCTATTATTGGACGGACTAGAGACTTATACAGTTGTAATTTAACTTTCTCTGTGCATCCAGAGAATCTTTTTAATTTTGTGAGGGTACTGCCCGCTGTCTTGCATCTTTCTTTAGTGTGTCGAGATGCCTGTTCTTGTAATTTTTAGTCCGAGCAGTTTCCCTTCCTTGGCGTATTGTACGTCTATACTTTGCAAGTCTGGGGTACCTGATTCCATTCTGGCTGCTGGTATTATGAGAAATTTGTTTTTATTGGTTTTTATTTTCCAAGCCTCTTTGAACTGATTGACTTCGGCAATGGCTCGGTCTGTTGCTAATTTGATAAACTGTTTGCGTGGTGAAGGATGGGTGATAATTTGGGTTATGTCATCAGCATACATTATATAATTGCTGTCTCTCGTTGGTGGGGGGGTAGGAGATGTGTATATTGTGTACAAGGTCGGTGAAAGGACGCTTCCTTGAGGTACACCACTTTCGAGTGGGAATTCAGTCCCAATTATCTGACCAACTATGAGCTTGGCCTTCCTGTCTTGAAGGAAGCTACTTAATAGCTTTATAAGTGGTCCAGGAAGGTCTAAATTGAGGAGGCGATGTCTCAGCCCATTATGCCACACCTTATCAAACGCTTTTGCGACGTCTCTAAGGATAATATTTACTTTTTTGTTCATTGCTAGGGCGACCTCTTCATATGCTGCAGCGATGGCAGTGGTTGTGCCTGGCTGTTTCCTGAATTCATACTGTCGAGGATTAATGAGATGGTTTCCCTCCAGATGTGTTTGGAGGCGTGTGTTGATTATTCGTTCTAGGATCTTTCCCGGTATCTCCAGGAGAGAGATGGGCCTGAAGTGTTCTGGTCTATTTGGTGGCTTGCCCGGTTTAGGGATTAGCGTGATTAGTGCAGTTTTCAATTGCTTGGGAAAGTATCTGGAGCACAGAATGGCATTAAAGATGTTAGTTAGCCGGAGGATCATTCTGGGAGGTAAATTTACCAATTCGTTTTTTCTGATGTTGCTGAGACCTGGGGATTTGTTCTTTGTGGATTTTATTACCTGTACAACGTTCTCTATCGTGATTGGGGTGATTAGAGGGTTGTCTCGTGATAATCTTGCAAAATCTGTTATTGGATATGTGATTAACAGATCTTCGCGTGTTCTTAGCTCTTCTGTGACCCTTTCTTCCGTCTCGTCGTCAAACTGGATGTTGTCTTGGTCGGAAATCCTAAAGACATTCCTCCAGTAAGTGCGGTGAATTGCCTCTTTTTCGAAGTCTTTGTATACTTTGTTGCCCTGATTGTCATAAATATAGGGGCTGTGTTCCACACTGTTTCCCAATAGAGTCTTCAGCTGCCTCCAGAATTCTTTGGGATCACTGGTCTTTGAAGATAAATTAGTGGTGAGCTCTGCCCATTTGTCATTGTACTAAGTTCTGTGGGCCTCATTCAGTAGTCCCCGTATTGAGACGTGCCGGTTTCTGAGCTCCTGGTTCCATTCTCGTATGTTGTTATAGATGGTTTGAAGGAGCTGTATTTCCTGGGAGATTCTCGGATGTGGTGCTGTTCTGTTTGTCTTTTTGGGAATACACTCTTCCTTGGCTTATTTGAGATCATGATACCATCTTTCTGTTTCTTTGTCTATATCTGTTGTTGGTTTTCCATCCAGCTCTGTGTTTTCTTTTCCTTCTAGTATGGCCTTGAATCTTTCCCAGTCGGCATGTTTATAATCAGGCTTGGGGTTGCAAGGTATGAGTATTGGATTTGTCGATATCTCCATTATGATTGGGAGGTGATCGCTAGATGTGAGGCTTGCGGGTATTATACGGGTGTTCAGGTGTCCGTATCGGTTGCTAAGTATGATGTCAGGGCTTGTTGCGGAGTTGCGCCGGATAAGGGTTGGAAAGTCTGGTCCGAGATGGTTTAGTCGGCCATCTGCCATTAGTCCGGATATGCTGTTGCCCACTAAATTGCTGTCCGAGTGTCTGAGGGCTCTATGGCGAGCATTAAGGTCGCCCAGAAGGTACACTGGTTTTTGTATTCTGATGAGCCTCAGCATATCTGGATATGGTAGGAATGGTCGGCGAGGTGGAAGGTATCCAGTTGCAATTATTATTGGTCCCCTTGATGTTTCGATTTCTATTGCTAGTATTTCATGATCGAAATCATCTATGATACGGTGTTCCAGACCTCGTCTAATGGCTAGCGCTACACCGTCTGCCCGTTCTCCGCTCCTGTTTCTTTGGTAGATGTTGTATGTGAAAATCTTTATCCTTTCGTTGTCTTTTTGGCCATGGCTGTCCGGGTTATGAGTGGCATATATATTGCAGAGTTCATGTCGCCTAGTGTTCCATTGCAGGACATTATGTTGTAAAATTCTTAGTGACATTACTATCTGGCAGTTTTGGATGATGGCTGGAGCATCTCGCAGTACTCGTTCCTGACACCTTTTAGTTTGTGTCTTCCGAGGATCATCTTACCGTGCACCTCAATGGAGCCTGCCTCTAAGTGTCTTTTTTTTTTTTCCTCGCTGTTTATGAAGTTTTTGTTTGTAAATAGGAATTTGAGATTTCCAGCCTTAATTTCTCTTCCTATCATTATTTTGTCATAGTTCTCATACTTTTTTGGTTCGTGGGCATAGATTTGCAGGCCTATGTCCTTCGGGTCTGCTGGTATACCGCCAAACAGCAGTTTGGTTACTGGTTTTGGTGGTCTTTGTTCTTTGGCTGTGGTGGAGGGAAGTGGTGTTGGAAGGTTGATTTCCAGCTCTTCTTCCTGTGCTTCGGTGTCCATTGTGGAGATTGCAGTTTCCAGTGCTTGTACATGTGACAACTCACTGGTCGTGCTGGCAGTTGAGATGGAGGCATGTCTGATTTTAGCAATCTCAAAATTTTGGTCAGTGGGTTTTGCTGTTTCATCTGTGGTTTGTCTTCCACTATATTGGGGAGGAGGGATGACTTGAAATATTCCAGCAGAGTCGGCGTCGTTTGGGACGTCCACCTCTGGAAGATTAGCTGCTCTGAGGCCTTTCTTTACTTCCTCAGCATATGTGCCTGGTTTCCCTATGTTTGCTAGGTGAGCATTGATGAGGACAACTAACACCTTAAATGAGAGGTCGTTGGGCAAAGAAAGTACTTGTTTGGAACAGCTGGCCTCTTTCAGAGCTGCGTCCGCTGCCTTTTTGGCTACTGTGCCATAAGGTAGCTCCATCTTTTGTTTTTCTTTTGTTTTTTCGTTTTCTATTTTCTTTATGATTTCTTTTCTCGTTTTGCATTTCCCTGAGAGAGTGCGATGATTTTCGTT
>NW_028234408.1:34545526-34548026 GCF_977035675.1 Penaeus japonicus
ATAGGCATCAGAAATAAGAGAGGGCAAAAGCTGATAGAATTCGCTGAAGCTTGATCCCTGAAAATTATGAATACATTCTTCGAAAAGAGACCCGGGAGGAAATGGACATGGAAATCACCATCTGGCATTAAAAACGAAATTGACCTTCATAATCACCAATAGGCGCGACATCGTACAAGACATAACCGTTATCAATAAAGTAAATGTAGGTAGCGACCATAGACTGGTCAGAAGTAAGGTAAAATTACAGCTAAGAAGAGAACAAAATAAGCTCATATATTAGTCTCTCATTATTCTATTCAACATTAAGAATAGGGCGACGGAATTCAGTATCAACATCCGAAACAAATACTCAGCTCTCGAAGATCTTGACATAGACCAAATGAACGACCAATTCAGTGAGATATTAACGGAAGCTGCACTTGAAATAGGGGGTAAAGACGAAAAAAAAAAGTTCAGTAAGCTTTCAATGGAGACAAAAGAGCTTATGAAACAGCGTAGGAACATGAAAATAACGTCAATCAGAGACAAGATAGAATCAGGAGAGCTGACTAAGACGATAAACAAGAAGAAAAGGATGCACACAAATTTAACATTCGAAAAATAAACGAAGCTCTGCTTGCCGGCACAAGCCTTAAGGCAACAAAGAGGAGGCTCGAAATAGGGAAAAAACAAATGTATGCAATAAAGAAACCCACTGGAGAGGTGACATACAATAAAAATTAAATTATCAAAGTAATAAAAGATTTCTATCCCTTTTGTACCACTCAAACGATCAACCACATATGGAGACAAACACAACAATTGGAGACGTTCCAAACATCACGGTAGAGGAAGTAAATAGGGCACTAAATAGCACGAAAAGAGGAAAAACACCAGGAGAAAACGGCATTAGTGTAGATCTTATTCAAGATACAGGAGAGTCTCCAGCAGTAAAACTAGCCAGTCTTTATAACAGATGTCTAAGCGTCGGTAAAACAGAGAGGGATTAAATGGGGAATGAGTACTTAAGCAATCTAAGATTTGCAGATGACATTGTTCTTTTCGGCGAGTCAGCAGATGAATTACAACAATTAATAAGCGATTTAACTCTTCTAATACTTAATTTATTGAAGGATTTAAATTGCCTACATTTTCTGATAACGAGGATGCATTCTTGCAGAGATTCGAGCGTTTAGCTGAATTGCATAAATGGAGGAAAGATTGGCCTTAAAATGAACATGAAAAAGATTAAAGTTATGTCAACAGTCGAACAGGGCGAGGTACTAGAAGCAGTGAACGAATATGTATACCTAGGGCAACTCATCCAGTCGAGTACATCCTGCGAATCCCAGATAAAACAGCGAATCAGGCTAGGTTGGAGTGCCTTCGGTACACATAGTAATATATCACGAGGTCGTCTGCCACTATGTCTAAAGAGAAAGATTTTTGACCAATGTGTCCTCTCTGTCATGACATATGGATCAGAGACATAGACTACGACCAAGGCACTCAAGAGGAAATTAGTAAGCGCCCAAAGAGGAATGGAAAGGCTTATGCTAGGAGTTAGCTTAAGAGACAAGAAAAAGGCCACATGGATCAGGCAGCAAACAAAAGTAGAGGATATACTCAAGAGCATCAAAAAGAAAAAGTGGCAGTGGGCTGAACATATATATCGGAGACAGGACAACAGGTGGACAAAGAAAACAACAGAATGGGTAATACACAACACAAAGAGACCCAGAGCAAGACCAATGACTAGATGGCGGGATGAGATAGTGAATTTCGCAGGAGTTAACTGGAATCAGAGGACACAAGACCGGAATGACTGGAAAAGATTGAGAGTGACCTATGTCCTGCAGTGGAATGATACTGGCTGATGATGAAGATGATATTTATATATATATGTTTATATCTGTATATATGTATAAATGTGTATATATATACATACATATGTATATATGTTTATATGTGTATATATGTATATATATATATGTATATATATGTATATATCTATACAAATTTTACCTCCCTGACCGTGACTCGAACCCGCGCCATAAGATTGACAGGTACGGTGGTGAGACCGATCGGCTACTCGACCCGGTATGAGAATTGTCCAACCAGATGCCTTATGAGACATCATGGAACTTACCTATGTGCTCTTAGCAGAGCAGTGATAGCGAATTTTCACGGACAATTTTCGTGGGCACACGTGAGTGTGTGTATATATATCCATACACACACATATATATATAGATAGATAGATACATATACATATATGTATGTATGTATGTATATTTGTACATATGTATACATATATATATAAATATACATATAAATATACATATATATGTACATATGTATATATGTGTACATATCTATATATATATATATATATATATATATATATATATATATATATATATATATATATATGTATGTATAAATATACTGTATATACTCATAAAGAAAAAATTGTCAATTTTTCCACCAAAGTCTACTCTAGAAATGGAGTAGCATT
>NW_028234408.1:34555526-34558026 GCF_977035675.1 Penaeus japonicus
GGGAAATAAGGAGCGAGACGTGAAATTTTTAAACAAAGCAAAGCAAAGCAAATCATGACTTATTATAGTTATTGATGGTAATAATTGCAATAATAGTGATGATAATTGATAATAATAATGATAATAATAATGATACTAATAATACATACGATAATATGATGAAGATGATAATGACAAATCTGATAAAAATAATAATAATAACAATAAAAACAACAGCAATAATGATAATAACGATAATAATAATAATGATAATAATAATGATGATAATGATTATGATACTGTAAATGATAATGATAGTGAGGATGAAAAAATGATAATAACAGTGATAATAGTACTAATAATAACAATAGTGCTTACAATAGCAATGATGTTAAAACCATTAACTGTAGTGGTAGTATCATTTTCGTTATCACATCTCCCGCTTTTTTTCATTTTCTTTTTTTTTACTGTTTTTTGTTTAAAATTAAAATTATGCTGTTTCTTTTTTAATATACTAAATATCTATATATATATCTAATAAACCATCATTTCACCAACTAGCCAAGCATCAATATTCACCAATCCGAGGATCGTGAACCGACTAGCCAAACATCAATATTCACCATCGTGAAATCGTGATCCCCAAGCATCAGCATCAATAATCACCATCGATCAACTTGAACCAACTAGCCAAGCATCAATATTCACCAATCCGAGTACCGTGAACCAACTAGCCAAGCATCAATATTCACCAATCCGAGTATCGTGAACCAACTAGCCAAGCATCAATATTCACCAATCCGAGTATCGTGAACCAACTAGCCAAGCATCAATATTCACCAATCCGAGTATCGTGAACCAACTAGCCAAGCATCAATATTCACCAACCCGAGTAGCCAAACCAAAAGCTTTCACCAGCAATCAATATTCACTAGAGTGAACCAAGTGAACCAACTAGCCAAGCATCAATATTCACCAACCCGAGTAGCGTGAACCAACTAGCCAAGCATCAATATTCACCAACCCGAGTATCGTGAACCAACTAGCCAAGCATCAATATTCACATATCCGTGTATGAAAAAAAAATATATATATATTCCTATCAGAGTATCTGGATATTTACCTACCTGAATATCAAGACTCACCTACCTGACTTTCAACCTTTACTTTCTGCACGAGAGGAAATGGCTTACTTGACCTTTTTAAACTGCCTTAAGTATATTCAGAATACCTTGTCGTGGGGTGTGTGTTAGCTAAAATTGCCAGAATATTTTGAGAATCTCTTCCTTTTTTTACCGCATTTGTTTGTTTGTTTCATGAATCTGATTTTTGTCTTTCTTTCTTTTTACAGACTCACACAATTAGATAGAGAGTGAGGAGAGAGAATAGAGTGAAGAGAGAGAAAGAGAGAGAATGAGAAAGGGAATGAGAGAGAGAGAGAGAGAGAAAGAGAGAGAGAGAGAGAGAGAGAGAGAGAGAGAGAGAGAGAGAGAGAGAGAGAGAGAGAGATAAAATAAAGAGAGATTTATGGAGAGAGAGAAAGAGAGAGAAAGAGAGAGAGAGAGAGAGAGAAAGAAGAGAGAGAGAAAGAAGAGAGAGAGAGAAGAGAGAGAGAGAGAGAGAAAGAGAAGAGAGAGAAAGAGAGAAAAAAAAAAAAAAAAGAAAGAAAGAAAGAAAGAGAGAAGAGAAGAGAGAGAGAGAGAGAGAAAGAAAGAAAAAAAAAGAAAGAAGAGAAGAGAGAGAGAGAGAGAGAAAGAAAGAAAAAAAAAGAAAGAAGAGAGAGAGATATTGTTGATTTAAGAATGTTTGCATCGTGATATATATAAGTCGCAAGCCACCCGTAGAATATAAATAAATAAAATTAAACACATAAATACAATGATAAGCTTTATAACGGAAACCTAAAATGCTTTCGTCAAGGGCACAGACAAACAAGGCTCCACCGAAAGGCTTTTTATTCGAAGTCGTGGTTTTCAGGAATTGAGGACCGACGTTCAACGGTGTTCAAAATATTATTTTTTATTATCCTTTATGGCGCTTATTGCCATGACACTCTTCACATGTTACTACGTTTTGAATGGGAGACACGAAAGATAATGATGATGACGGTGATGATAATAGTGGTGATGATTATGGTGATTATGATTACTATTGTTATTATCAAGATTATTGTTAGTATTATGATTATAATGATGATTATGGTGGTAATGATGGAAGTGATGATGATGATGATGATGATGATGATGAAATTTACCATTATGATGAAGGGGTAATGAAGACGATTACGATGACAATAACAATGACAATTACAATGCATGGTAATGATGACGAAGATCATGATAATAACCAAAATCATAATGATGATGAGCACAGCAACAACAACAAATATATAACCAATCACAATAAATGATTTAGACGCCCTTACCAACTCACGGAAGGCATAACCTGGATGACATACTGTTGACAGGATCATCAAGCAGAGTCACTCATTGCAGCAAGCACTTTTTTCAGCGAAGACAGC
>NW_028234408.1:34588026-34593026 GCF_977035675.1 Penaeus japonicus
CACTCGTCGGTATGCCAAAATCTAATAAACGGTATTGCAAAATACAGCTTGTACATATTTTAGGCGATTATCGTCAAAGAATGAACCAGTCAAAGCTAAAAATTAGAGGTTTGAGCAAATATTCGAGGTTAAGATTTGCAAATATTTGCCTAAGCTGCAAAAGATTAAGAGGCCGCGCGCTCCTAACGAACGACTGCCAATATCTTCCCGAAATTGTTTAAACGAAATTCAACCACTAAACTTTATTCAAATTTGAACAGTAGTCTGAAAATTATTTGTCCTATCAACGCGCATCATCTTTAATATCACTTAATTATCGTGCGGAATCGGCCCGAATTTTCATTAATAACTTGACACTTTTGAGCTTTTTTATATTTCTGTCATTCATGTCACGCTAAGGTGCCATAGTCTGTCTAGCTGCAGAATTCTCAAATTAATATTGTAGCATCAATACGATTTTATTTCTGTGTGTTTGTATCTGTATGTAAAATCTACTTATAATCAGTTATATTTTGATATAATTTTTTTCCGATTTTCTGCATCGAAATGTTGGCATTTATCTTTTTTTTTATTGAATAAGGTTAAATAATGAGAAGGATTAAAAAAATAAAAAAATTGTTTGGACATATAATCCGGCCAAAGAATTATCCATCACTGCAGAATTTGCAGCGTTTATCATGAAACACTTATGCCACTTATTCTTCTTAACATTTTGGGAGCTGAAGTAATTTACGTTAGTTATGATTTAAAAGGCTTATTTGATAAAATAAAGTCTCAAATTGATCAGATGAACACATTTGGTTCAAAAAATCTAGACTTATTTTTTGTGACGTAACGCAGAATTAGTAAATTGCGGCCGTGGGTAAAATAGGAGTGTTGATACATATGAAACCCACCTAGATTGAAACGCCGTGTGTCTTTGGTTGTTAATTATGGCCCTTTCCTTCGTTTTTAAATAGCTACTGTCTTCTGAAGATGGCGACTTCCGCGTGATAAATATGACTTGCCTTTAAGCCTTATATGCTCATTAATTTCTACTTACCTACAGTGTTGGTTCCGTTATCGCGCCTCAACTGAATTAATTGGCAATCGATAGTTACATCTTGCACGGTAAACAATCAGCAATCGCCTTGCCTTTTCTTTTAATGTGTAAATCGTTCTTAACATAGTAGCCGACAGAAAGACATGAAAGTTATGATAGGTCTCAAGACAATGATGTAATTTGCAGAGGTTTTTATTGAGTATGCTTTGTTCCTTCTATAAAATACGCGTTTTGTTATAAATGGCCGCTGTTCATAGTGTAATAATCTTATTAAAGATCTTAATTACATGTTATCATATTCAAATGTGTGACTGACTTTCTCTTACGCAAGATATTTAGCGTTTACGTTAAATCATCATGTTTATACATTAATCATTAAATAAACACTTTTCAGGGAGTCATACTGATTCATATTTAGATGTGAGGGACCCTGTAACATTAACACATAACTACGATACAAAGTATGTGTATCTGACTTAGGCCCGTAGTAAAGAACCTGTGGGGTGTGGGGCGTCGGGAAAATGTGACGGATAAATAAAATAAAATAGGTTATATAAAATAAAATAGGATAAATAAAATAAAATAGAAAATGTGACGGGGTGTGGTTGGCGTTGCGTAAATAAAATGTCCTACGCCCCTACACCCGACACCCGTTCCCCGACGCCCTACGCCCCCCACACCCCACAACTTTACCTTACTTTTCAATCGCTCTCTGTGTATCTATCCCCATCAGGAGATACTGGGGTAGAAAGTCTCTCAATTTCTTACCCCGAGGCGATACAGCCGAGCAGCTTCCACAAAGAAATTGTGTAGTGGCGAGCTTTTATTTTCTTTCAATTAATAAAAAGCTTTTACCCACTTCTTCAGGTCTTGTCACTCTCTCTATATAATGTGTATGGATTTCTGGGTTACTAGGATATATTAAATGAAGCTCGCGATTTTTTTTTTTCAGTATCTCATTTTATTTAAAATTGCCGCGCGATTCCTCAGCCCAGTGGTGGCCGATGTTTATTAAATGAATATCGCTTTGTGTGTATTTATCTTATCTAAAGTAATTTGCCTTTAATGTAACTATGCCTACTTTTAAATAACAGAATCAAAATACCGCCCAGACTTGTCGGGTAGTCTCAAAGGGATACGGCCGTATTGGAAAGAATTATTGCCATCCGTTTAAGTGTTCTTAATAAATATATTATCAATAAATATGTTATTTATTAACCCACTGCGTACGGGTGTCATGACATACATGACGTAGGAGCTTTGGCCTACGACGGGCGTCATGACGTACATGGCGTTCGGGGATTTTGGAATACTATGCTATTTTATGTTGCTATGAAAAAGGAATGAGTGATGATGGCTACTGCAGTCATAATTACTATAATTACCGTAATACCGTGCTAGCTTAACGTCCAAAACCTAGATGGCACCACTTTTTCCTAGCACCAGCAGGAGAGAGAGCCTTGAATGGCACCCATCCACGGTCTCTAGCAAGCACTGTCTCTATAGAGCGATGGCACACACTAAGTTGATGAACCCTTGCTCAAAACTACCGCCGATGAAGGATGTGCAAGCAGAACGAGAAGAGGAAGGTGACTCAATCCATACCCAGTGTCTAAAATGTGCTCCTGTGCCAATATGGATGCCTTTCATTGTGGCACTCACAGTCACAAGCACAGGTTTCATTCCGCTTCTCTACCTCTTCTTGTTATCTTTATTGTAGGGGGTTATATGTTTCGTATTCGTTCATGTCAGCACAAAAATACGAAAAAATAAAGTTGTCTTTTGTCCTCCCATAAAACAGCAATACTTCTATCACATTGAGTATAAAGGAAATAATGAGCTAATATGGATAATATACTACAATTTTAGTCAACTGCAGCACTGATAGAGCCTGTTTTATGACACATTAAGTCTCTAAACTCAATAAAACACACAAAAAAAACAAAACACAAAAAACGCTCTAGTTTTTCAATGAACGACTAAAAGAGAGTGGGAATATTCAAATTATAATGCTTCAAGCAGTCTCTCTTTAAAATAAAGCTTATCCTGGAGGCTGGGCAAGCAAATTTATCCCCGTCTGCAATGGGTTAATATAAGTATTCTTAGTCAGGAATACTTTCATATATGCAGTATTTATCAATATCACAAATGAGAGGAACACAGGAATTTACAGAAATTAAAACACATCTATGTTGTTTACAAAGGTTGTATAAGGATGTCCCATGGTCATTCTTAAAATATTGAGACATGTTTTTCTGTCTATGTATCATATAAAATTGTTATTTTACATTTCCAAATGAAGTTTCATAGATGATGAGTCTTGTTAATTCTGTCGTTTCCGTATATCACTTACCTTGTACTCGAAGGCTGTACAATACTTGTCCTATACCGAATGATTTATGCTTATTTGATAAAGCTTTAAAATAAAGCAAACTGTTGCTAATGACCACTGAATAACAGCCACTATTGTACATCACGTTTAGGGTTCGGGACTTTGGGACATATACATACATATATATATATATATTATATATATATATATATATATATATATATATATATAATATATATATATAATATATATATCATATGTATGTATATATGTATATATATACATATACATACATACATATATATATATATAATATATATATATATATATATATATATATATATATATATGTATGTATATATATATATGTATATATATATATGTATATATATTTACATATACATATATATATATATATATATATATATATATATATATATATATATATATATATATATATACACATACATACATATAATATATATCTGCGAGACTCGCAAAGGAGCACGGGGTCTGCAGGCAGAGCCCCCGATGGGGAACCCGGTGAATGAGAGAGGACCACGGCAATCGAGAGGGGGAGGCGTTCAGGGGCAGAACCCCCGGTTTAGGAAGTTCTTTGGGGATTATTACGATAATCATTTGCGAAAAAATTGTGCGAATAGTATGGGGTTCTGTTGTTCGTTCGACCGTGCGGTTAGAACCCTTCACGGGCGATGTTGCTTCGAATGTTTCGTTTTCACGCTCATTAATCATTTTAAAATGCAAATCGTGGCTCCAGTTTTCCACATTCTACGAAATATGAAGCTTACCTCGAGTTATTCAAATACCCACATCCTTTCACCTTTATTTATTTTTATTTTTTTTTTCAATTTTCTTCGTTCTTTTAGTGATTTTTTTCTCATTTCTTCCCCTTCCCCTTAAACCCCGGATTCCCAAGAGTATCGCTCAGGCCTGTTGGTTGGAGTAACAAGGACATTAGTCTCAGGGGGACACGGCCATATTAGAAAGAATTACCGCCATCCGTCTAAGTGCTATTAATAGCTGCAGTTGTGGTGGCACCGGTGACCCTGAATGTAATACAGATTGGAATATGACATGAAACTATCGATTGTTCCTTCGCTTTAGTTTTTACATTATATGTATATATATATATATATATATATATATATATATATATATATATATATATATATATATATATATTTTTTTTTTTTTTTTTTTTTTATCGATAATTGTTTAGAAATGATAACAAATAATCTTTGATAAAGTATTTTGGATATTTTTAAATTTAGAGATACCATGAGTTGTATATTTTATAGTACATTTCCTTTTGAAATAACCTGTAAGGGGTATTGTCATTATAGTTATGGATTTATATTAACAATACACATAATATGATATCCTACCTAAGACAAATTTATTATGCTCTAATTATACCAACTGCTGTGATTATGTCTGTTTATATGTATATATGTACACACACACACACAGTATATACCAGATATATAGTAAATCTTACCTCTTCAATCCCGAGCTTCTTGAATCTGTATCTAGCAAAGTTAGTGCTATTGCTTTATAAAAATTATTTTTTTCATAAATTTATTGTCATGCAGATTATGGGAATGA
>NW_028234408.1:34603026-34605526 GCF_977035675.1 Penaeus japonicus
TGCACTGATTTACTCCTGAACCGCTCATTTGCACTGCCATGACAATTGCCGTTTGAGATGGCATGACACATACAATAAAAATGAAATTATCAAAGTAATAGAAGACTTCTATCACGACTTATACCACTCAAACGATCAACCACATACAGAGACAAACAACAGCAATTGGAGACGTTCCAAACATCACGGTAGAGGAAGTAAATAAGGCGCTAAAAAGCATGAAAAGAGGAAAAACACCAGAAGACGGCATTAGTATAGATTTTATTCAAGATGCAGGAGAGTTTGCGGCAGTAAAACTAGCCAGTCTTTATAACAGATGTCTAAGCGTCGGTAAAACTCCGAAGGCCTGGAAAAACGCAATAATAATTTTGATACACAAAAAGGGAGACACGAAAGACAAAGAATTACCGACCTATAAGCCTCCCTTCAGTATCCTATAAACTGTTCACAAAATTCATCACAGCCCGTATCACCGATACATTAGATTCAAAACACTCCAGGGAATAGGCAGGGTTCCGCAGCGGATTCTCAACTACAGACCAAATCCACACACTAGCTCAAATAAAAGAAAAAAAACAAACGAATATAGAAAGCCACTGTGTATAGCATTCGTAGATTATGAAAAGGCATTCGATTCGGTACAGATATATGCAGTACTAGATGCAATTCGTAAATAAGGAGAAGAGGAAATATACTGCAGATTATTAGAGGATATATATAGAGATGGTACAGCGACCATCAAAATCCATGCAGAAACCAATAAAATACCAATGAAAAAGAGTGTTAGGCAGGGCGACACCATCTCACCGAAGCTGTTTATAGCTTGCTTGGAGGGAGTATTCAAGAAGTATGATTTGCAGATGACACTGTTCTTTTCGGCGAGTCAGCAGATGAATTACAACAATTACTAAGCGGTTTAAATACGGAAAGTCCGAAGATTGGCCTTAAAATGAACATGAAAAAGACTAAAGTCATGTTCAACAATCGAACCCCAGTTAAGCAAATACAAATACACGGCGAGGTACTAGAAGCAGTGAACGAGTATGTATACCTAGGGCAACTCATCCAGTCGAGTACATCCTGCGAGGCCGAGATAAAATGGCGAATCAGGATAGGCTGGAGTGCCTTCGGTACACATAGTAATATATTAAGAGGTCGTCTGCCACTATGTCTAAAGAGAAAGATTTTTGACCAATGTGTCCTCCCCATCATGACATATGGATCAGAGACATGGACTACGACCAAGGCACTCGAGAGGAAATTAGTAAGCGCCCAAAGAGGAATGGAAAGACTTATGCTAGGAGTTAGCTTAAGAGACAAGAAAAAGGCTACATGGATCAGGCAACAAACAAAAGTAGAGGATATACTCAAGAGTATCAAGAAGAAAAAGTAGCAGTGGGCTGGACATATATATCAAAGACAGGAAAACGGGTGGACAAAGAAAACAACAGAATGGGTAATACACGACACAAAGAGACCCAGGGCAAGACCAATGACTAGATGGCGGGATGAAATAGCGAATTTCGCAGGAGTAAACTGGAATCAGAGGACACAAGACCGAAATGACTGGAAAAGATTGAGAGAGGCCTACGTCCTGCAGTGGAATGATACAGGCTGATGATGAAGATATATATATATATATATATATATATATATATATATATATATATATGTATGTATGTATGTATATGTATATAAATGTTTGTGTGTGTGTGTGTTTTATATACATATATATATATATATATATATATATATATATATATATATATATATATACATACATACATACATATACATGCACACACACACATATATATAAATATATACATACATACATATATATATATATGTGTGTGTGTGTGTAGTCATATACATATATATAAATATATATATATATGTATGTATACATATATATATACATATACACACATATATATATATACACATAAACACACGTACGGGCACACACACACACAATTTAGACATGCAAACCTTTTTCATTTCATCACGCCATTTTGTCTTTGGTCTCGCCCTTGATCTCTTTATGTTATCTATTCCCTATTCTGATGTTTTCTTTGTCCACCTGTTGGCCTGTCTGTGTTATATATGCCCACAGCCACTTTTTTCTATATAATGCTCTTAAGTATATCTTTTACTTTCCTCTGTTCCTTACACAGTGTTGCTCTTTTTTCTTTTCTTTTCATTTTTGTCTCTTAAGCTAACTCCTAGCATGTGCCTTTCCATTCCTCTCTAAGCAAATATTAATTTCTTCTCACGTGATTTGGTCGTGGTCTCTCTGTTCCATATCGGGGAAAGACACATTCGTTAAATTCTTTTCTCTCCAGACATAATGGCAGAGAACTTCGTAATGGGTACCGAAGGCACTCCAACCTAACCTAATTCGTTTGTAAGAGTTGCTGTAGCTGTTTATACTCGTTTACTGCTTCTATCACCTCGCGTTGTACTTGTATTTGTTCAACTGGGGCTCGACTGTTGAACA
>NW_028234408.1:34615526-34623026 GCF_977035675.1 Penaeus japonicus
ATATATAGATAGATAGATAGATAGATAGATAGATAGATAGATAGATAGATAGATAGATAGATATTTACACACACACACACATACACACACTAGTGATATAGTAAAAAGAGGACTAGAAAGAGTCGTATTAGCGACTTAGTGTTGCGTGATATCATAGAGTAGTCTGTTTGTCTTTAAATCTAAGGTCATTAGCGGCGTATTGAAATAAGTTGAACTTTGAAAACTGATTAAAAGCATGTACAAATATCGATCCATACACATTATAAAATATTAATTCAGAACATAATCCAGACTGCACGATATATGAAGTAATCAATTATTTTATCCAAGATATTACTCAGGAAAATAACATCTAATACAGTTTTCAGGCTTCCATGAGGTAGGGAGGTACGCGAGCCAAACAATTCTGCCAACCTGCCAGTCACCTAGGCGACGGTTCACGGCTACTGGCATCTCTGGGTTTCAGGTCAGAGTGTGGGAGAGAGAAGCGAACATCACAGAGCTCATCTACAGCTGCCCTCATTCACTTACCGACTCATTCATTCTTACTGACAGCAACGTGCGTAAGTTGCCAACATGGAGTTATATTATTAAGGGGTCGATTTGAATTAGAAGTATAAGGCGTGCGAGTTTTCCATGCGTTTTGATAACCCTTTGCCTCATAATACACGCTAGGGAAGTCTTTTGTGTATTTGCACTGTGTAAATTGCTGTTTTTTTTTTTTTTTTTTTTTGTGGATGACGTCAGTTGTACGGATGGATGGCGAGTTTTCCGTAAGTGCTTCTGTATCCAATGTTTTTTTTGTTTGTTTGTTTTTTATCCCAAAATTATGAATAATTGAATCCTATTGTTTTAAGAGCAAATGAAAGTAGGATTCGCCAGGAGTACTGGAATTAGTCTAAGATGTTTTTGATCTCATGGCAACTAACGGAATGTTGAGATGCCTTTGAGGGTTTACACAAAATCCGTAAAAATCATTCTACGAGAACACTCGATTACATCTTCATTAATAAGACAGGATAATGGATATGAAGTAAAACCGAGCTCCTCTCTCTAAAAAATACTTGAATGTTTTTCTTTTCTGCTATTTCATGGTATAATTCTATTTGCTGCAAGTGTACACAAAAAATAAGCTTTTTTCTTCCATTTCTAGGGTTTTGGTTAACCTTTTTTTTCAGCAAAATACGTCAGCATTCTAGTGGTATACCCAAGTCTATTGCTGATTTCACAACATTCATACTAATTCTTCTTCTTAAGGAAGCAGTATTTCTTCATTTAAGATTGATAATAAGAAAAAATCCACCACGATTAGGTCCTTAAAACACTGACATTTCCCCCAGTCAGTTCCTAACTACTGTTCAAGACGATTTTAAGCTATTGGCAGCTTGAAATATGCTACGAGTCTCGGTATAGTACAGTAGACTAGTCCCTGAGACGTGTAGTAATGGACAGCATGGCTCTTAGTATTGATAAAAGCTTATGAAAAAAAAAAAATTAACTATCAACCAAAGGCTTCTTACTGTTTACAACTACGACCCCTTCACCATCATCCTACCGATTTCTCCTCTCCTCAGTTCCGACCAAATCCTGATCGAACAGGTAGTTCAAGGGGGAATCTGGAGAGTTCTAACAGCTTGAATTATAAAGGGATTTAAACTAGGATCTTCCGCGAGACTCCTCTTCCTCCTACTATAGGGTACGGGGGAGATTCCTCTTTAGATAGTAATAGGAGAAAGGATACACGGAATCCTTATTAGTGTTATTTGAATTTAAGTCTTGAGAGAGAGAGAGAGAGAGAGAGAGAGAGAGAGAGAGAGAGAGAGAGAGAGAGAGAGAGAGAGAGAGAGAGAGAGAGAGAGAGAGAGAGAGAGAGAGAGAGGGAAGGGAGAGAGGGAGAGAGGGAGAGAGGGAGAGAGAGAGAGAGAAGAAAAGAAAGAGAGAAAGAGAGAGAGAGAGAGAGAGAGAGAGAGAGAGAGAGAGAGAGAGAGAGAGAGAAAGAGAGAGAGAGAGAGAGAAGAGAGATAGAAGAAGAGAGGGAGGGAGGAGGAAGGAGAGAGAGAGAGAGAGAGAGAGAGAGAGAGAATAGAAAAGAGAGAGAGAGAGAGACAGATTATATATATATATAATATATATATTATATATACTATATATATATATATAGATATATTAGAGAGAGAGAGAGAAGAGAGAAGAGAGAGAGAGAAAGAGAGAGAGAGAGAGAGAGAGAGAGAGAGAGAAGAAGAGAGAAGAGAGAGAGAGAAGAGAGAGAGAAAGAGAGAGAGAGAGAGAGAGAGAGAGAGAGAGAGAGAGAGAGAGAGAGAGAGAGAGAGAGAGACAGACAGAGACAGAGAGAGAAAGACATATGTACTGAGACAATGCATATAACAGCATAATCGTCCGACGTCTTAGGGAGTAGACCCACTGAAGATCTCGCGTGCGTCGCTAATCTAAGATGGACGGTGGTTTACAGATATTGGAGAGAGATATAACTCTCTATTATGACTCAACCGGGACACATAAATTCCATGGTAGGGCGGAGGTGATTTATTTGAATATAACTAGGAGTTATATTTAGATTGTGGTATTAAGAGATTGTTGTATGAAAGGTTAATAGAATGACACCGTATTCCGATGATGCATATAAACAATCGGGAAAAAAATGCATAAAATATTTGGTGTATGAGAGAATGGATAGTGAAAGTCAGGATAGAATGGATAATGAAAGTCAGGATGTCTGTTGTGGAAAATTATATTGACACGTGCCGAAAGATCAGGAATTCTGGTGTATTTAGACTTTTAACTTACGAAAGATCAACAATAATTGGATGATGGATTACAAGGCGAAATGATTATATAATTTCACTCTGATTATTTTGCTTATTATGGATGAATAATGAATTTGTTTTGATACGATTTTCGTACGATCGGTGCGGATAAATCGCCACAAAATAACGGCGTCTAATTAACTATATTGATTATATCGAATATGTCGCAAGCTTTCTTAGGGTCAGTGATTTTGCATTTAATGATTTCTCGTCAGTTTTATATCTAAATATTCAACCTTTCCTTATGAATGTTACCTCGTATCTATTGGATTTATTGTCAGTTCTACCTAAATCTTGCTGTTAGCACCATATAAAAGAAATGATTAGAAGTATATCGTCCGTTTATATGGAAATGAATTCGTAATAATGGTAAACATTATTTCAGTGTCAGTGCAAAGGGATACCACAGAAAAAAAAAAAAAAAAAAAAAAAAAAAAAAAAAAAAAAAAAAAAAAATATATATATATATATATATATATATATATATATATACATATATATATATATATATATACATATATATATATATATATATATAGCGTATTGTACTTGCCCACAACAAATTACCGAGGGGTATAAGTGATGAAAAAATTCCTTCCTTTATTACGACACATTTCCTTCTTTTGATGCTTTCGACTCGTGGGCAGCGATTCTTAATAAAGGTCAACATATCTATTTATGACAACGTATCTCTGAGCTGATACACGAAGGCTTCCTACTCCTATTCTTTCACACTACCTATTACTATTTTATCAACTGCGAATGAACTTTTCCCCCGTCCCTATTATCAAGGGCTTGAAGTTAGAAGACAGTAAGTGACTGGATGTACATATGAAACTTACGATATTCAAGGTTCACAATCACGAATGTGTCATCATAACAGGTTCTCCTATTCTTATAGACGTGGAATGACTTACTTCTTAGGTATGTTACTAAAAATAAAGGCGCAATAACCTATCCATTCAGTATAGATGATCCCAGTATGAACGCATTCTTACTTTCTGTTTTCATTTCATATAATGTCCTGACATACAGAAGAATTGCCTTCTCTACAGAGTGGCTGTAAAAAAAAAAAAAAAAAAAAAAAAAAAAAAAAAAAAAAAAAATCCGTAACATATTCATATGGCGATATAACTTCCAATCCACTCAGAAAAAAAAATCGAACTAGCAACAGTCACGATTCCTACCTACAGCAGTCCAGTAGGCATACCAGTGCCTGTGGTTGTGTGCGATCGTATGCCCGCATTTCCCGAAGGACCGAACGAGATCTTTCGGTGCGTGTTTCAGTCGTAAATCAAACGATGCCCTCAGGCTGAGCACATTTTCAAACCATTTACGAGGCCATAAACGCACTTACTTGCAATACGAAACATGCACGGATGTCTTGCCCGAGAGAAGTCGCAGTAGTCATAACAATCATCATGAAGTCTTTAACGATGCACAAATTTTTATTCTTGATAATAATTCCTTAGTGTATCAATGTTACTCATGACAGAGGGGATGGTTATCGAAATTCACACTGTGAGTGGTTTCACTAATTTATTAACGATAGAATGATGTCAAAGGCATTGTGTTCTGGAGAGAAATCTGTGCAATAAAGTTTTAAACATACATCTGAGGGTGAGGTGTCAAGATATATCGTTTTAATTTTGAAAGCTTTATTTAAAATGTCATAAACTTTAAAGATAAAAGTTACAACGAGTTTCAGAGATGAATGATTGTGATATATATATGTATGTATATGTATATATATGTATATATATATTTATATATATATACATATGTATATAAATGAATAAATAAATAAATAAAAATTTATCTATCTATCTATATCTCTCTATATATATCTGTAATACATATATATATATATATATATATATATATATATATATATATATATATATATATATATATATATATACAACATACACACACATATATATGTATACATACATATAAATATATATATACATATATATGCATATATATATATATACATATATATACATATATATATCGTAATACCTAGGGCAACTCATCAAGACAATTACTTCCTGCGATGCCGAGATAAAACGACGAATCAGGCTAGGTTGGAGTGCCTTCGGTACACATAGTAATATATTACGAGGTCGTCTGCCACTATGTCTAAAGAGAAAGAATTTTTACCAATATGTCCTCCCCGTCATGACATATGGATAAGAGAGACATGGACTACGCCCAAAGAGGAATGGAAAGGCTTATGCTAGGAGTTAGCTTAAGAGACAAGAAAAAAAGCCACATGGATCAGGTAGCAAACAAAAGTAGAGGATATACTCAAGAGCATAAAAAAAAAGTGGCAGTGGGCTGGACATATATATCGGAGACAGGACAAAGAGAACAACAGAATGGGTAATACACGACACAAAGAGACCCAGGGCAAGACCAACGACCAAATGGCGGGATGAAATAGCAAACTTTGCAGGAGTAAACTGGAATCAGAGGACACAAGACCGGAATGACTAGAAAAAGATTGAGAGAGGCCTACGTCCTGCAGTGGAATGATACAGGCTGATAATGATGATATACATATATATATATATGCATATATATATATATATATATATATATATGTATATATATATATATATATATATGTCTATATATATGTATATATAAGTATATATATATATATATAAATATATATGTATACACATACACACACACACATATATATACATACATAAACACACACACACACACACATATATATATATATATATATATATATATATATATATATATATATATATATGTGTGTGTGTGTGTGTGTGTGTGTGTGTGTGTGTGTGTGTTTATGTATGTATATATATATATATGTGTGTGTATGTGTATACATATATATTTATATATATATATATATATATATGTTTGTATATATGTATATATGTGTGTGTGTGTTTGTTTAACTGTATATTTACTTATGTACATGTATGCATACACACACACACATATATATACATATATATTTATATATATGTGTGTGTGTATGTGTGTGTGTAACTGTATATCTACTTACGTACATGCATGCATACACGCACTCACACACACACACAAACATATATATATATGTGTGTGTGTGTGTGTATTCATATATATATATATATATACATATATATACTATATATATGTATATATATATATATATATATACATATATATAGTATATATATGTATACACCCAAAAGGTTTCAAGTGTTCATATAAACGAGGACATAATGCGTCATTCCTTTTGTGTGTGTGGGTTTAAATGCTCGCATGCTTAGCGTAATAAACAAGGTTGCGAAACAATATTAAAACAAAATACCGTGACTAACTTTACCCTATGAACCCTGGACATGCATACATTTTATTTAACATTTCATTTCCCGAAAATGGCATACTTCCTTGCAATCAGGCTACTTCAAGGGCATAGACAGAATACCAGTTATGGCTAATCATGACTGATTGTCAGATGTAGAATCTTAGTCTAGATAAAAAAAATAAATAAATAAATAAATGTATGTACAATCTAATGCCGCACTGGGACCCGCAATTCCTAAAAAAGAAGAAGAAAAAAAAAACTACAGAAGCTAGTGTCTCTCAGCTCACGTTTATGTATTATAGTAATGAACTAGTGGGTAATGGGTATTCAAAATAATGTCATGAAACTTTCGACTGTAAGATACCTGTAGTAGCAGTTAATAAAGAATTCTCAAATGAATAAAAATGAAAATTAAACAGCATGAAATTTTCTTCGTGATTACAGATAATCATCATACCAGTAGTGAAATGTTCTAGATTTTTTTTTTTTTTTTTCTTAAGGAGGGAAGAAATCAGAGAGACATTGTGCGACACAAAATGCAGTCGGTAGAGACCCTGCGATTTTCTTAAAAGTAGATCGTTAAATCTCTGTTAATCATTAGGCGCAATCGTTCCCCAAAGCTTTTAGAAAATGTAGACCAGGACGCTGGATTTGAGAGCTCAGTTATTTCAAGTAATGTCCCAGGCTCTTTAAAATGGCACAAAGTTTCTAAGTAAAGTTAGCAGACAAACGTGCGACCTATTAAGAAAACGACAAAGTAATAACAAATAGAAACTCCATGAAAAAAAAAGTATCAAAATCACAAAAAAAAAGAGATACGAAAAATCAGAGACAATACTCAAAACCAAAAATGTGAAAGGAAAATGTGAAGAGCGACCTCCGAATAACCCCCACTACGCCCGGAATTAAATACACCTTCTCGAAAGGGAGAGTTCCATATCCCAGAGCTTTAGTATTGAAACCTGAAATCAAAAGACTCGAAATCAAAAAGTGACGGGGATGAAGTGTGAAAGAGGGAGCTGCAGATAAAAGAGACGGATGAGGTTTCTTGTCCCAGCGTTAAATGTATCGAGAAGTGGCACCTCGAAAAGGAAAAGAGAAAGAATTTGGAAATGCAGGAGAACCAGGGCATAGGGAACGCTGAAGAAGTGAGGGGGTGGTGGAGAAATGTCAAATGGCTGGATGCTTGGAGGAAAAAAATAGTGTTCAATTTATGTCTTTATCGGATAAGTTCATGAAAGTATTTCTAGGGATTTGATAGAAATGAAAACTTGAACTGTGATCATTGATATAGTTAAATGATAGTTAACAAGGCAAGGAAATCCTTGTAATGAA
>NW_028234408.1:34630526-34635526 GCF_977035675.1 Penaeus japonicus
CTCTCCATTGGGTTTCTTTACTGCATACATTTGGTTTTTCCCTATTCCGAGTCTCCTCTTTGTTGCCTTAAGGCTTGTGCCGGAAAGCAGAGCTTCATTTATTTTTTGTATGTTAAATTTGCACACATCTTTCAGCTTACTGAACTTTTCTTTTTCGTCTTTACCCCCTATTTCAAGTGCAGCTTCCTTTAACATGTCACTAAATTGGTATTTCATTCAGTCTATGTCAAGATTTTCTTTGAGAGCTGAGTATCTGTTTTGGGTGTTAATACTGAATTCCATCACCCTATTCTTAATGTTAATTAGATTAACAAGAGGCTTCTGAAATGTTTCAGCTTATTTCGTTCTTAGCTGTAATTTTAATCCACTTCTGGCCAGTCTATGGTCGCTACCGACATTTACTTTATTGATAATGGTTACGGCTTGTACAATGTCGCGCCTATTTATAGATTATGAAGTCAATTTCGTTTTAATGCCGATTGGTGATTTCCATATTCATAACCTCCCAGGTCTCTTTTTGAAGAATGTATTCAAAATTTCAAGGGATCGAGCGTCAGCGAATTCTACTAGCCTTTGCCCTCTCTCATTAATGGTGCCAACCGAGGTTTCCCTATCTTCCCTTTTCCTATCTTGGCATTAAGAGCCCCCATAATCATGGTAAAATGTTATTTTGCTCTATCGGTAGCTGCTTGCACATCTTTATAGAAGCACTCTATATCATCATCACTATGACTTCCGGTAGGAGCGTATACTTGGACAATTTTTAGGTTATATCTTTTGTTTAGTTTCAGTATTACAGAAATTACTTTTTCGCTCACATTGTAGAATTCCCTAATATTCTTTTTTATGTGCTTTTGAACTAAGAACCTATGCCTAATTCTTGTTTGCTATCCAGGGCTTTACCTCACCAATATAGTAAGTGTCCAATATTTAGTAATTTCTGTTCTTCGCATAGTCTCCAAACTTTAGAAAGTCCTACAATATCCTAATTAATAAATGGAATTTCCTCAAGCAGTGTTAAAAGTCAGATTCTGTTCTCAGAGTCCTTACATTGTATGTGCATAAATTCATCATCTTTAGGCGGCCTGAGTCTAACCGGATATTTTTAGCACCCTCTGCTCCAGAACCAACCTGATTGCCGCCGTGACCAGGGGCTCCTTCACTTCCGAGGAATGAGGGCTGTTGTCTTGAATGGGAAATCATATTTAAGAGGGGTGGGACCAGATACCCCCACCTACTGGCCTTAATTGTTCATGGTGGGGCGAGTAATTTTAGTCAGGAGACTTCCATTAATCTCTAATAACACGTTTTGAGCTAGTCTCGCATGTTATTAGATCTTAGTATCCCCCAATCTAGCTCACTACCTCTCGGTCTACTCTGGTGAGAACGATCATTTTTTTATATAAATGTGCAAGGCCTACGCAAATTGCATGCTTGTATGTTTATGTGCGCTTCCATGTCCGCACTTATGTAGTTTCTATATATAGATTGTGCATATGCATGTACAGTGTAGACGCATATAAATATACAAATATGCAATTATACACACACTAAAAGCAGATGTCTACGCCAGTATGTAGACACTCTTGTGCTCGTGGCTTATGCCTCCTACAGTATGCATGTACATAGTACTCATACATAATGGTGTCTACGTGTGAATACACACGCACGTGAATTATAATGTACCCATGCATTATAATTTGCTAAAATATATATATAGTAGGGAATAGTATATATATCTTGGCCATTTCAGAGAAGTATTTACTAGTTGGTACCGTTCCGTATGAGCGTCCTTGTGTGACCTTGGCCGTTAGGGTTGCCACCGCTTGGGATTGGGCTTCCATTAGGAATAATTTTTCCTATCTGATACTCAGTGTGGTTGAATGATTAGATTTACGAACACTGAAAACATGACATACATGATTATATAGTATAATGTACTCCTGAACTAGGGATGATTTTTATTCAGGCCAGATGTTGAATGGTAGTTGGTCACCTTTGATCCTTGGCACTGGTGTTACCGTGGCATCTATGAGGAACGTGTAAGCGATGTTTGACTCACTTTCTGTTGGTTTGCTTGGTATGATATTATATTAGGAAGATATTCAGACATCCTCAGATGCTTTCACACTGTATGGTATACTTGCAAATCACTATAATAGCTGGTATAATTTAATGATTTCCTTCATTTATATTGTGGCACTTTTAGGCAATCTCCATGCCTTTGAAAGGACTAGCTTTCCTGTGGCATTCTTTCTCTTTTTAATTTCCTATAACACTTGGGCAATTTCTGATTTCTATTTCGTTCGTATATGCACTCTTGACATTCACAGATATTTTCATCTTATGCTGTGCCACCACGGATCACTGGATATACATAATTTTACACTTAATATCGCTGAGACCTAACATTGACACCTCTCCTACTCGTTGCCATATATATATATATATATATATATATATATATATATATATATATATATATATATATATATATATATATATATGTATATGTATATGTATACATATATATGCAATTATACACATATATATATATATATATATATATATATATATATATATATATATGTATACTTGTGTGTTTGTGTATATATAAAATTATATATATATATATATATGTATATATACATATACATATATACGTATTGTTACGCCGGCCGCCTCATCTATCTGCCACCAACACGAGGCAGACAAGCATGACTCGTCCGATCGGCGACATACATCAGCAACCGCTGCACCGCGCTGCCCACGCCGATACGAGCCTCCACTTGCCCCTTGAGCTGCACACAATGCCCCATGACACCACACAGTCTCTGTGGTGCGTCTGGAAGTCGCGTAGTGGCCAACATATCAGGCCGCACTAGGGTCTTCTCAGCTCCAGTGTCCACTGTCAGGCAGCATGGCTTCCCATCTACTGAGCCCTCCACCTGCATCGAGCTGGTTATCGACGGCAGCTACTCGAGTCGGGGTCCAGGAACCGAGGTAGGCTGGGTTTCGGCCCCCTTCTCCAGCCTGTCCGAGTTTTCTGCATGTTCCACTTCCTTAGCCTTAGGACAGGAACTGCGTCTGTGTCCTTTCTCACCACAGCCCCAACACGAGCCATGGAATCTGTACGGGCTCACCCTCCTCGACACTGCCTTCATTTTCACTTTCCGGCCCCAGAGATCACGGCGGTTTTGGGCGACCAGCTCTAGGCCACTGGTTCCTTTCAGGAATGCCTCGAACTCCAAGGCCCTCGCCAGCGCCACCTGCAAGTCCCTGGAGGCCGAGGGGCTGCGGGGTGGTGAACGTGTGCCATGAACTAACATGCCCGGAGGGGAGGGAGGGGGTGAGGGAGGCAACGAGGCGGGTTGACCGGGTCCGAGTTTGCCGCCACCTGTACCCAAGGGAGCGGTTCCGATGGGTCCCCAGCCTCCTGCAGCGGCCACCGGCTCCGACACGACGCTGCGAGGCCCGGGGGTTTCCTGCCACGGACCCCAGGCAGACCCCAGTAAATCCGACACTCTGGCATCTGTTGCCAGAACCTCGTCTGCCTTCTCCGCGTGCGACGTTGCTACCTCGTGACGCCGCCTTTCTGCCTTCACCTCCTCCCTCAGGCCCTGAACCTAGCCTTTCAGAGTCTGCACCTCCTCCAGCAGTGCACTCTTCACGCTGTTGCAGGCCTTGTCGGTGTACTGCTGTGTTTCCATCTTCACAGATGCGAGATTGCCCTGTAGCACATCAACAAGATGGCAGAACTGTTCCTCTGCCTTCCTTGCCTGCCCTTCTGCCCTCTGTTCCTGCTCACGAGCCCTATGTGCCATTTCCTCCCTCATACCGGCCAGCATGGCAGTGATCAGGTCCATCTGGCTCGGCTTCACCTCACTCGTGCCTGCCTCCTCTCCCTCATGGCTGCCGCCATCTTTGGACGCCATGATAAATCGGCGCGTCTCACTGTTCAATTATCACAGATCCCACTCCTGACACCAATGTTACGCCGGCCGCCTCGTCTATCTGCCACCAACACGAGGCAGGCTAGGCAGACGGCGTGCTAACCACAGGGTCGTGAACACAGAACAGCTCCAAGAGGCACCGAACACCACAGCGCCCAGAACACCACGAGGGGAAACGCCACGAGGCGAGGCAGGGCACGAAATAAACACACAATAACAGTCTTTCCTTTACTTACACTAGTTCTTTACCCGTACACTTTCTATAGGCACAATACAGGGGGGTAAGCAGCACATCACACTGCACAATACAGCTTATAACAGGGCAACAAAGTATATCAGGTCACAAGGGGCACACGCGAGGTCTTCCCAGGGGCAGCAGCTAACTGCGTCTGTCCTGGCCTCGTTCCTTCCGCGCCTCTTGCCCAGACATTGCGTCATGTTTGTCCAGCTTACATCAGTTTATTAGTAACACATGTTTCGCACAGAGACAAAGACCCACTGGCGTAGCAGTATATATATGCTTTTAGCTATATATAAATTATATATATATATATATATATATATATATATATATATATATATATATATATATATATATATATATATATATATATATATATATGTATAGATATGCATTTATGTACAGTATGTTTCACACCAAACAATGATTCTTTGATATCATGTTACGACAGCAGCATTGACAGCCTCACTGAAAGCTCTCTCCTCATCTTAGCTCTCCAAACAGTCTCAGCTTTAAATGATTTTCACTGTTAAATAACCAAACATGTGATTTTTTCAGAGCAATTCCCTTACTGAAAATGGATAACGTAAATAGTGGCGAAAATTTGTTAATAATATTTTCCAATCCGGCACATAACCTATTTATATGTGTTATTGATTAGTGAAACTAAAGTGAATGATAGATGAAATATATATTCCAACATGTATCTGAGCCTCTCCACACACGGGGTAAGGTTACAAAAACTTAAAGGGGAAAAGTTTCACTAGCTAATGATAAGGATAAGGATAAGCAGAAGATACTTCGCC
>NW_028234408.1:34660526-34663026 GCF_977035675.1 Penaeus japonicus
TCTAATACCAGCCCTATCTACCGAATCGAAATGCTTTTCATATGCCATACACAGGGGCTTCCTATATTCGTTGTTTTCTCTTTTATTTGGCTTGATGTGTGGATATGGTCTGTAGTTGAGAATCCGCTGCGGAACCCTGCCTGTTCTCTGGGTTGTTTTGAATCTAATGTATCCGTGATACGGCTATGATGATTTTTGTGAACAGTTTATATATTACTAATAGGAGGCTTTTAGGTCCCCCTTTTTGTGTATTAAAATTATTATTGCGTTTTTCCAAGCCTTCGGAGTTTTACCGACGCTTAGACATCTGTTAAAGAGATTGGCCAGTTTTTCTGCCGCAATCTCTCCTGCATCTTCAATAAGATCTACACTAATGCCATCTTTTGGCGTTTTTTCCTCTTTTCATGCCTTTTAGTGCCTTATTTACTTCCTCTACCGCAATGTTTGGAACTCTCCAATTGTTGTGCTTGTCTCCGTGCGTGGTTGATCGTTTGAGTGATATAAGTCGCGATAGGAGTCTTTTATTACTTTGATAATTTAATTTTTATTGTATGTCACCTCTCCATTGGGTTTCTTTGCTGCATACATTTGGTTCTTCCCTATTCCGAGCCTCCTCTTTGTTGCCTTAAGGCTGGCGCCGGAAAGCAGAGCTTCATTTATTTTTCGTATGTTAAATTTGCGTACATCTTTCTTCTTGTTTATCGTCTTAGTCAGCTCTGCTGATTCTATTTTGTCTCTGATTGATGTTATTTTCATGTCCCTACGCTGTTTCATAAGCTTTTTGTCTCTACCGAAAGCATACTGAACTTATGTTTTTCGTCATTACCCCCAAGTGCAGCTTCCTTTAATATCTTACTGAATTGGTCGTTCATTTGTTCGATGTCAAGATCTTCTTCGAGAGCTGAGTATATGTTTCGGATGTTAGTACTGAATTCCGTCGCCCTATACTTAATGTTAGTTAGATTAACGAGAGGTTTCTGTATGAGATTATTTCGTTCCCTTCTTAGCTGTAATTTTACTCTACTTCTTCGTCTATGGTCACTACCGACATTTATTTTATTGATAACGGTTTCGTCTTGTACAATGTCGCGCCTGTTGGAGATTATGAAGTCAATTTCGTTTTTAATGCCGGATGGTGATTTTCATGTGCATATCCTCCAGGGTCTCTTTTCGAAGAATGTATTCATAATTTTAAGGGATCGAGCATTTATTTATATATATATATATATATATATATATATATATATATATATATATATATATATTTATATATATATATATATATATATATATATATATATATATATATATATATTGGAAAGGATTTCAGTATATTTGTGTGTTTTCCTTTCTTTTTTTATTGTTTTGGGATCAATACATCTCGTTCAACACGAAGATATCCAGAAGACCATTTATGGCAATAGTATTGATGTTTGTAATGCAGTGTTGGAATCTGCATTTTACACTTAGATTATTTTTACCTTCTTATTTCCTCTCGCTCGCTTTCTAATAACATTTTAATGATTCCTCACAGCCCCATTACCTCCACTCAAGACCACTTGCTAAGTCGTTGAATCCTTAATGACTGCATTCACTCTCAGGGATTGTTGAATTTGTAACCTGTGTTTATACTAGCGTGTTTATCTTTACATAACCAATCCTAAACAAGGGTAAGGACGTTGCATAAACAAAAAGGTGACATAATTTGGTAGTTTCTGTATTTCATGTTCAAGTAGGCTGTGATTGTGTAATTCATACAGCGCTCGATGCAAGTACACACGGATAAATTTTGTTCATTGAATTTCAAAGAATAAATTCGAGTAGTTTATTTATTTTGAATGTTAATATTACTATATGTTATACTTATTTATTTGGAGTATTTTTTCTTGATAAGTATATATCATAAATAAAGTTACAACTGTATATTTGTATTTGTAGGCCTTCTCTTTATGGTTTAAAAGTACATACACAGCCATATATTTTCATTCCATGTTGTTTTGAAACGTACTTCCTTGAAAAAGTTTATGCTCTTGTGCTTCCTTCTTCTATTGCAGACGTGTAAGAATTCTAAAGGCATCAAACTGTTCGGCAAAATCCAACTTATGCCTTTATCACCAAATCATCAATTAAGGTCAAGAGCATACTCAGCATATTCATTTACAGGTGATCTCCGCACCTGGCAATAAGGTGTTACGTGATGTTGCAAAGAACCGATACTGCTGTACTGGTGTTAGATGACACTATAGGCAAGTGACCATAGGGAATATTTGTTCATAATTCAATATAAACAGAAGAACCGTGTAAGAGAGGAAAGATAGACAGTCGCTTTTCAGGCATCCATAGTGTTTTCACTAAATACGTTGATACATATATAATTGAACTGCATGGTGGCATTATATATTTAGCTATAACATTTATAATACACCAGTGTTGCTTCTCTAATTTCCTCTTTCCAGCATGGCTTTTCTCTTCTTTCACCGGTCGACTCACGAGATCTCTC
>NW_028234408.1:34683026-34690526 GCF_977035675.1 Penaeus japonicus
CGATCCCGTGTAGTTGATATCCCTAACAATTTTATATATTTGCGAGTCTTATCTCCCGTATGTAAAGTATGTAAAGTCTACCGTTTTTTTTGCACCACATTTGATTTCCAAACCATCCTATTTCCTTCGTGTGCGCGAGACGAAGATGCAGCTGTATTCCCAGTGCCCATGAGAAGCTGCCTTGTTTTATGCCCTGATGCCTAGATGCTCCGGGAACTGAAGTTGTATGTTGAAAATACTCGAACTCTTTGTTTGTGTGTGTGTTTTTTTTTAACATACTTTTACCTTTAGAGTCTCTTACAAACATATTCTGATTATATAAGTCTAATTTAGTAATAGCTGGACGTTTTCTTTTTATGCTTAACATTTATATCAATTTTTGCACTTTATATCTTTGTTTCTGGGTTTTATTGGTCATAATTTATTGCCACACAATAGCCTAGGAGGTGTATAAGAGTATTTCCGCCAAGAAATACAGATAAAGTAACTTCAAAATGCGTAAGATGCACCCCTTGTCTTAACCTTCCTTGGCGACCTGAGTTCAAATAGTCAACCTTCTTCCAAGAAAGGGAGGAAGGAGACACCCCGGATTGGGTTGTTCTCTCCTCTCTTTTTATATTTTGTTATATTTTGTGGCTCGTATTGGATCGACTGTGTTCTAGCCTGAAGGTCGTGAGAAGGTAACTATAAGAGGCAATGTATACTCGAGATGAGTTTATAATCGAGTCTGATCGGATTTTTGAATTGGTGCTCCCATTTTTATAATCTTATAAATCGGGGAATGGTTTCCCGGAAGTTCGTGTGTGAGTGGAATGTTTTTTTGTTTTTTTTGTGTGATTTATTCTAGCAAAATAAACTTTTAAAAATTCATATACTTCTAACAAAGCACCTTGTGAATCTGAGAATCTTATTAGAAGTAACTTCGTTTGTGTGTATGAACTTTAAGTGTTCTGAAGCGAACTTGCTTAGTAAAAGGTTAATATTTTATAAGGATAATCTTAACGGAAATCCTTTACACGTGGGGAAATTCCCACGCTCGTCCTCCGCGCTCAGGTTGCTTTATTACCATTCTTTGTCTCCCTGTATAGGCATCATACACAACATACACTCCATCACGTATATTTTTCTATCCCTCCTTTCCACACTTCTTGCCATACAATTATCTTCCCATCAAAAGACCCTCGTTCTCGTACGTATTACACGGGCGGTGGCAGACGCTATCATTTTGCAAATCTTTTGACGGTGTAGACCGAGAAATTCATACGTGAAGACGGACGTACGTCGTTGTTCAAAATTTCTGACATTGCTGTTTATTTATAATTATATTTGCTTAAGCTACTATTATCAGATATTTGCTCTAGCATTTTTTTTTTTTTTTTTTTTTTTTTTTTAATTTAGGCTGGCAAATGTAAGCAAACTAACCACACTGATTACTTTATTCGGTTGAAACCGAAGTAATCTCGTATGTTTAATTTTTTTTTTTCTATAAAATTAAGTTATATATTCAAGAATACAACAGAGGCTAATGCAATAATTGTGAGAGAAGAGGAGCGAGATTCAAAGTTAACTGAAAGAGAAGAGAGACGAAGGGAGAGAAAATTAAATTCGAAGTTCGAAGTGGGGGCAAGTGAAGCTTTGAAGCAAAGATCTCACGAGTTAGAGCTGGCTAAACTAAGATGGGGGGAAAAAGGAATCCGAGGGGCGTACCGACACATTATATTCTGAACAAAAATACCTAAATTATTGAAGGTAAAGACGATATGAATGATTTCCTTAGACGCTTCGAGAGACTGGCCGAATTACAAAACTGGGATTGCGAAGACTACCATGTGTATCTTGGTTCAGCCCTGACTAGCAGAGCACTAAAAGACATGTTAGTATGCCGGATGAAGTTTTGAATGATTATGACCAACTCAAAACTGCTCTGCTGAGAACGTATTCGGTTGATGCTGAATCTTATAGGCGGAAATTTCCTGAGAGTAAAGTTAATACTTTCAAGAATGGAGCAGTATCCAAACAACTGCCTATCAGTAAGTGGCATAGGAGGGAATTATAATAGGCTATGTGAATTTCTTATCAGAGATCAAGTCTTCACTAACTGTCAGTCTGATTTGCTAATATTCTCTAAGGAAAGGGAATTTGATAGTAATCTCGAATTAGCACAAGCGGATGATAGATTCAGATTGGTTTTCAAGATTATAAGAGTACGAAAAATCTTTCAGTCCTCTGAAGAAAGTGGCAGTAGACCTATAAAATCTAGTGCAACATGTCACAAGTGCGGGAAAACGGGCTTTATCCGTCCCAACTGTCCAGAATTGAGATCTATAAGGAAACCTATCCACAAGGTAAATTTTGTACTAGAGGCTGATGTTACGCCGAAGAGTGTGGTGACCAGTGAAGGCTACGTGTCTAATAAGGCTGCTGGCGTTCAATTTGATTTTGGCTGTGTAATTGTGAAAGATTCATTACTTCCCCTAAATGTTCAGAATGGCAAACTGGTTACTGTGGCTGACTACGTTGGGTTCTCAAGAACATTTCCAAAGGTTCGTTCTTATGTCAGATGTGACTATTTAGACGGATGAATAAATGCTGTAGCCGCACCAATTAAATTTACTGACTGGGTTTAAGGCCCCCCGCGGTTGACATACTTGGTAGTGATGCAGATAATGACACATTTAGTAGTAATGCACTGAGTGTTCAGACTATGCGAGCGAAAATTGAGGAAGGTCAATCACGTTCCCTTATTGCTCCTGAAATTGCACTTGAAGAAGTTACTTAGAAGGATCTTATTGATGGACAGAATGAATGTGAAATCCTTCAAGATATAAGAAAGTTATCAATTAAACATAAAAAAATAAAATAAAAACAGGATGGTACAATTTTGAGAAAATTAATGACGTGATTTACAGGGTGTGCATGAAAAGTAAGCACGCACACAAAATAGGAATGAAACAGCTTATCGTGCCGATTAAATTCAGACGTTATATTTGGACATTTTTCCCAAAGGAAAACATCTTGAAATATTTTTGATAATTGTTTCTGGCCTGATGCTGGTGCCGACATTAAGAGTTAATGCTCCGTGTCAAAAGTTTTCTCCAACGGGCAGAGTAAAAAAGGTATCTTAGGTATATATGCCCATTATCAGCGAGCCCTTTTCACGAATTGCCATGGATCTCGGTGGACCTCTAACACCGTCGAGCCGAAGTATACATATATTCTGACATTAATAGACTGCGCGACTAGATTTCCCAAAGCAGTTCCCTGAAGACACATAGACTTAATAACTATTGCTGAGAGCCTAATTACCATATTCTCTAGAGTAGGTGACCCTAAAGAAGTATTGTCAGATAGAGGGACTCAGTTTAAATTAAATGATCCATGCCGTATTAATTAAAATTGATGCCGAAGAAGTGCGTAAATCAACCACATGAATGGGACCGATTAAATCCTTCTGTATTGTTTGCTTATCGTGAAATACCCAATGGCACATTTGAGCTTTCAGCTTTCGGGCTTGAGTATGGTCATATGGTTCATGGACCTTGTCTATTCTTTAGGAATTATTGACACTCGAAGAGCTTGATAATGATAGGAAGATCACATCAACATCATATTAGATCTCATGAAAAAAATAGAGAAGTCTGCCAATCTAGCTTCTTATCATGCTGACGTTAATAGTAAACTCTACAAGTCTTATTTTGACAGATCTAAGTCCCAGAATTTCAGCGGTGATGAAGTTTTACTCCCTGCCACTCACAATAGATTAACCATGCAATGGAAAGGCCCCTATATTATCATTATTTGTCAAGGGAATGGGGTTGATTATTCAAGAAAGGTCTGTGATAAAATTAAACTATATCATATTCAACATGTATATCATACATGTTGAAGAAATCCTTTGAATGATCATGTAAACTCACGTTTGCATCATGGATGATGAACCAATGACAAGCGATACTTGTGACATATCAATGATGGATGATCGCGGCTTGATGGATGATATTAACCAGAACATGAGTGTTCAACAAACACTATAATTAGAAGATCTGCTTGAAAAGTATTCGGGCCTTTTCCGATGAACCAGGACTAATGAATAGCATCATTCACGACATCAATCACTCGAGTAACACCTACACGCCTCAAACCTTATCCCATACCTTACGACTTAAAAAAATCCTTTGATGAGGAAGTTGACAGAATGCAGCGACTGAATGTCATCGAACCATCAACATCGCCTTACTGTAATTCTACTGTTTTGGTCAAGAAGGCAGACGTTACTATTAGATTTTTTGTTGACTTCTGATCACTGACTGACATAATTCAATTTGATGCCGAGCCAGTGTCTATAATAGACGAACCTCTTGGTAATTTCGTAGGTGATAAATACTTTACTGGCAAATACCATTAGCTGAGATTTTTGCTTTATATAACTTTTATATAATCAAGGTTTAATGCAATTCATTAAAATACCTTTCGGGTCAAAAACAGTGCATCATTTGCTCGATTAATGAGGAAGGTCTTAATCGGTCTTCGAAACACCGATTGCTACAATGACAATGGCGTGTTCCATAATTCCAACTGGGAAAACCATCTCCTTGATTTTGAAAGCTTACAGGAACACAGGCTACCTGCTGGCCCAAATAAGTGCTTCCTTGTTCACTCAATTATCAAATACCTTGGATTTTCTCTAGGGAACAGTTGCTTAACTCCCCTTGAAAACAAAGTTGAAATTATACTTGAAATGCCTCTTCCTTAAAAAAAAAAATAATAAAAAAAAAGTAAGATAATTTATTGGGACAGTCTATTTCTAATCCAAATCCATACCGAATCTTGGTAATGTGTTTTCTCCAGATAATATTATCTTAAAAATATATAGTAGTAATAAGTTAAAATGGAATTAGGAACAAAATAAATGTTTTAACATCTTGAAACCGAAACTAGCTCGCACTCCTATCTTGACTCTACCTGGCCATAATAAGACATTCTACTTAAGAACTGACGTGTCTGACACAGGTTTGGGTACTATGTTATCAAAAAATGTTAATGATGTGTTAATGCCCATCGCATATGAATATTATGAGAACGAGAAACAAGATACGGTATAATTGAGAGGGAATGTCTGAGCATTGTGTGGACCATTAATAAATTTCAAAACTATTTGTATGGGCAAGAACTCCTATTACAAACAGATCAACATTTAATGTTGAGCATATCAAATTCATTTAATGTTGAGTATATCAAAGAGAGTGATAACTTTGGTGCTGATATTCTGAGTCATTGTTCAGTTACAAATAAAGGAAACTTAAATTTGTAATTAGGGACTACTGTAAAGGGTTTCGGTGGTGGTTTCCCTCTAAATGTTATTTTTGGTTGTTGGGTGTATGTGTGGGTATTGTTGGGGGTGAGTAAACCATTTCGTCGCTTTCACCGAACCACAGATCCGACTCCTCCTTCGAGACATTCGCGGTGAGTCGTGGTGGGTGAGTGCCCGAGTACGACCCGTCACTTATCTCTGATCTCCACATCTGCGTGCGCCTTGTGTAATTAACGCCTTTTGATTTTAACTGTATTATATTATATTACATTCGATATGAATTTAAAACTGTTTTGTTTTGTGGCTATAATTATATGTTTATGAGAGATTAAGAGGGTATGACTTTGTTACAGCCTCCTTTTGATTAGGCTCTTGAAACTATAAAATTTGCCTGGCTGCCCCAGTTACCTCGTGTTGAATATCATTTTTGTGTATATATTTATATGTATATATATGTATATATGTGCATATATGTATATATATGTATGTGCATATATGTATATATATGTATATATGTACATATATGTATATATGTATATATATGTGAGTGTAGATATATATATGTATATACATGTATATATGTATTTATATGTATGTATATATATATATATATATATATATATATATATATATATATATATATATATATATATATCTGTATATGTATATATATCTGTATATGTATATATATCTGTATATGTATATATATATATATATATATATATATATATATATATATATATATATATATATATCTGTATGTATGTATATATATATGCATATATATATACATATGTAATGGGTTGCTAAATTGCATGGTATATAAATTTTGATAATTCATTACCTATCATTAACTATACGTTTGACTTATGTATATATGTATATATACAGTATATATATATATATATATATATATATATATATATATATTATATATATATATCTGTATATATATATATATAAGATATGTATATATATATATATATATATATATATATATATATATATATATATATATATATATATATATATATATACAGATATATATGTTTATATATAATATACATGTAATATATATATATATATATATATATATTATATATATATATATATATAATATATATATATATAAATATATGCAGATATGTATATATATGCAGATATATTATATATATAAATATATGCAGATATGTATATATATGCAGATATATGTATATATATATATATATATATATATATATATATATATATATATATATATGCATGTATGTGTATGTGTCCCTGCGTACACATCTACAATACATATATACATATTCACATAGCCAGTAGCTGGTTAGACTTTGATGTACATTTTTCTTTAATGTTTCAGTGTCCACTCGAATGGTAAATCCTTTCCGACCACGCACCAGTCAGTCCTCTCTCGCCAATTCATCCTAGAATCAAAGAAAATATATGAATACGAAATCATTCATCATTTAAGGCACTGCAAAAATGCGGTGTTGAGGTTTTATGAATCATACCCATAGAAGGGGAGATAGAGAACAAACAGATAGACATACAGGGATGCAAATAATGCGCTGTACAAAAATCTTATAGATGAAAAGGAAAAAATAAACGCACATGCATACACATACACACACACAAACAAACACACAGCCACAGACAGAGTGTGCATGCATATAAAAATAACTTCAATAACTTATTATACTCATTTATTCTGATTTGATTGTGAAGAGAAATATACACCTCGAGCCTGGCCTTTTTCAGCTCCCTTTTTTGGCGTCGGTAAACCCCGAATATCAGGTTTCCATTTCTACCATTTCCTCGTGTCTGTATTTTCACCGTTTCGCTATGTTATTTTGCAACGAACCGTAACTTTTGCCATTGTTATAGTACGACCGCGCAACATAGACAGTTTCCGTGTAAGGGCTTGTATTATAGCAAAGTCTAATGGAACGAATATTTTCGTATTCCTAAAAGTTTTCCCCTTTCTGTTTGTTCTCGTTTCGCAAACCATTCGAAGTGATAAATGTTATTACACCTATCCTTTTTCCTTTCCTTATTTATCTCGTGAAATAAGGGTAATAAATGACTCATGTTTCCTTGTATATCAATTATGTAGATATAATATGGAAGCAAATTTTTGATGAGGAAAACTTGGTGTGTCGTGCGTGTCCCATGCACTTATA
>NW_028234408.1:34783026-34785526 GCF_977035675.1 Penaeus japonicus
TGCAATCCGTGTGAAATAGTAGTGAGCAACTTGCAATCCGTGTGAAATAGTAGTGAACAACTTGCAATCCGTGTGAAATAGTAGTGAGTAACATGCAATCCGTGTGAAATAGTAGTGATCAACTTGCAATCCGTGTGAAATATTAGTTAGCAACTTGCAATCCGTGTGAAATAGCAGTGAGCAACTTGCAATCCGTGTGAAATAGTAGTGAGCAACTTGCAATCTGTGTGAAATAGTAGTGAGCAACTTGCAATCTGTGTGAAATAGTAGTGAGCAACATGCAATCCGTGTGAAATAGTAGTGAACAACTTGCAATCTGTGTGAAATAGTAGTAAGCAACTTGCAATCCGTGTGAAATAGTAGTGAGCAACTTGCAATCCGTGTGAAATAGTAGTGAGCAACTTGCAATCCGTGTGAAATAGTAGTGAGCAACTTGCAATCCGTGTGAAATAGTAGTGAGCAACTTGCAATCCGTGTGAAATAGTAGTGAGCAACTTGCAATCCGTGTGAAATAGTAGTGAGCAACTTGCAATCCGTGTGAAATAGCAGTGAGCAACTTGCAATCCGTGTGAAACAGCAGTGAGTAACATGCAATCCGTGTGAAATAGTAGTGAGCAACTTGCAATCCGTGTGAAATAGTAGTGAGCAACTTGCAATCCGTGTGAAATAGTAGTGAGCAACATGCAATCCGTGTGAAACAGCAGTGAGTAACATGCAATCCGTGTGAAATAGTAGTGAGCAACTTGCAATCCGTGTGAAATATTAGTTAGCAACTTGCAATCCGTGTGAAATAGTAGTGAGCAACTTGCAATCCGTGTGAGATAGTAGTGAGCAACTTGCAATCCGTGTGAAATAGTAGTGAGCAACTTGCAATCCGTGTGAGATAGTAGTGAGCAACTTGCAATCCGTGTGAAATAGTAGTGAGCAACTTGCAATCCGTGTGAAATAGTAGTGAGCAACTTGCAATCCGTGTGAAATAGTAGTGAGCAACTTGCAATCCGTGTGAAATAGTAGTGAGCAACTTGCAATCCGTGTGAAATAGTAGTGAGCAACTTGCAATCCGTGTGAAATAGTAGTGAGCAACTTGCAATCCGTGTGAAATAGTAGTGAGCAACTTGCAATCCGTGTGAAATAGTAGTGAGCAACTTGCAATCCGTGTGAAATAGCAGTGAGCAACTTGCAATCCGTGTGAAACAGCAGTGAGTAACATGCAATCCGTGTGAAATAGTAGTGAGCAACTTGCAATCCGTGTGAAATAGTAGTGAGCAACTTGCAATCCGTGTGAAATAGTAGTGAGCAACTTGCAATCCGTGTGAAATAGTAGTGAGCAACATGCAAATCGTGTGAAACAGCAGTGAGTAACATGCAATCCGTGTGAAATAGTAGTGAGCAACTTGCAATCCGTGTGAAATAATAGTGAGCAACTTGCAATCCGTGTGAAATAGTAGTGAGCAACTTGCAATCCGTGTGAGATTGTAGTGAGCAACTTGCAATCCGTGTGAAATATTAGTGAGCAAGTTGCAATCCGTGTGCAATAGTAGTGATCAACTTGCAATCCGTGTGAAATAGTAGTGAGCAACTTGCAATCCGTGTGAAATAGTAGTGAGCAACATGCAATCCGTGTGAAATAGTAGTGAGCAACTTGCAATCCGTGTGAAATAGTAGTGAGCAACTTGCAATCCGTGTGAAATAGTAGTGAGCAACTTGCAATCCGTGTGAAATATTAGTTAGCAACTTGCAATCCGTGTGAAATAGTAGTGAGTAACAGGCAATCCATGTGAAATAGTAGTGAGCAACATGCAATCCGTGTGAAATAGTAGTGAGCAACTTGCAATCCGTGTGAAATAGTAGTGAGCAACTTGCAATCCGTGTGAAATAGTAGTGAGCAACTTGCAATCCGTGTGAAATAGTAGTGAGCAACTTGCAATCCGTGTGAAATATTAGTGAGCAAGTTGCAATCTGTGCGAAACAGCAGTGAGTAACATGCTATCCGTGTGAAATAGTAGTGAGCAACTTGCAATCCGTGTGAAATAGTAGTGAGCAACTTGCAATCCGTGTGAAATAGTAGTGAGCAACATGCAATCCGTGTGAAATAGTAGTGAGCAACTTGCAATCCGTGTGAAATAGTAGTGAGCAACTTGCAATCCGTGTGAAATAGTAGTGAGCAACATGCAATCCGTGTGAAATAGTAGTGAGCAACTTGCAATCCGTGTGAAATAGTAGTGAGCAAGTTGCAATCCGTGTGCAATAGTAGTGATCAACTTGCAATCCGTGTGAAATAGTAGTGAGCAACTTGCAATCCGTGTGAGATTGTAGTGAGCAACTTGCAATCCGTGTGAAATAGTAGTGAGTAACAGGCAATCCATGTGAAATAGTAGTGAGCAACTTGCAATCCGTGTGAGATTGTAGTGAGCAACTTGCAATCCGTGTGAAATAGTAGTGAGCAACTTGCAATCCGTGTGAAATAGTAGTGAGCAACTTGCAATCCGTGTGAAATAGT
>NW_028234408.1:34818026-34825526 GCF_977035675.1 Penaeus japonicus
ATTTCCTCTACTCCTTGTTTACGACTTGCATCTAGTACTGCAGATATCTGTACCGAATCGAATGCCTTTTCATAATCTACGTATGCTACCATACACAGGGGCTTCCTATATTCGTTTGTTTTCTCTTAGATTTGAGTTAGTGTGTGGATATGGTCTGTAGTTGAGAATCCGCTGCAGAATCCTGTCTGTCCCCTGGGTTGTTTTGAATCTAATGCATCAGTGATACGGGCTGTGATGGTTTTTGTGAACAGTTTATAGATTACTGAAAGGAGGCGCTGATAGATCGGTAAGTCTTTAAGTCTTCTGTGTCCTCCTTTATGTGTATTAAAATTATTATTGCGTTTTTCCATTATTTCGGAGTTTTGCCGACGCTTGGGCATCTGTTAAAAAGATTGGCCAGTTTTACTGCCGCAATCTCTCCTGCATCTTGAAGAAGATCTACACTAATGCCGTCTTCATCTGGTGTTTTTCCTCTTTTCATGCCTTTAAGTGCCCCATTCACTTCCTCTACCGTAATGTTTGGAACGTCTCCAACGGTTGTGTTTGTCTCCGTACATGGTTGGTCATTTGAGTGGCATAAGTCGCGATAGAAGTCTTCTATTACTTTGATATTTTCATTTTTATTGTATGTAACCTCTCCATTGGGTTTCTTTACTGCATACATTTGGTTTTTCCCTTGGAGTATATGCCTAAATGCATAATTGTATATTTTTATGCATCTACACTGTGCATACAGGGGCACAATCTATATATAGAAATGTACATAAGTGCGGGCATGGGACTGTGCATAAAAATTCAAGCATGCATTTTTACATAGGCCTTGCATGTGTATATGAACAAATGTCCATTCTCACTGGAGTGGACCGAGAGGTTGTGAGATAGATCAGGGGATACTAAGATCTCCTAATAACATACAAGACTAACTCGAACGTGTTATTGGAGGTCAAAGGTAGCCTCCGGACTAAAATCACTCCCCCCACCATGCACAATTAAGGCCGGTAGGTTGGGGTATCAGGCCCCACCCCTCTTAAATGATTTCCCAGTCAAGAAAATGGCGCTCATTCCCCGGAAGCGAAGGAGCCCTTGGTCAAGGGGGCGATCAGGATCGTTCTGGAGCAGAGGGTGCTAAAAATATCTGGTTAGACCCAGGCCACGTAAAGATGACAAATTTGTGCACATACAATGTAAGGACTCTGAGAACAGAATCTGATCTTTTGACATTGCTTGAGGAACTTTCATTTAGTAAATGGGATATTGTAGGACTTTCTGAAGTTAGAAGACTAGGCGAAGAACAGAAATGACTAAATTATGGTCACTTACACTTGGAGAGGTAAACCCCTGAATAGCAAACAAGAACTAGGAGTATGTTTCTTAGTTCACAAGCGCCTCGAAAAGAATATTAGGAAATTCTACAGTGTGAGCGAAAGAGTAGTTTCTGTAACACTGAAACTAAACAACAGAAATAACCTAAAAATTATCCAAGTATATGCTCCTACCGGCAGTCATAGTAATGAGGAGATAATGAACTACGAAGTTGTGCAAGCAGCTACCGATAGAGCAAAAACACATTTTACCATGATTATGAGGGATTTTAATGCCAAGATAGGAATAAGGGAAGATGGAGAAACCTCAGTCGGGAAACATGGAATAGGCACCAGAAATGAGAGAGGACAAAGGCTAACATAATTCGCTGAGGCTCGGGAGGAAATGGACATGGAAATCACCATCCGGCATAAAAAATGAAATTGACTTCATAATCACCAATAGGCGCGACATTGTACAAGATGTAACCATTATCAATAAAGTAAATGTCGGTAGTGACCATAGACTGGTCAGAAGTAGAGTAAAATTACAGCTAAGAAGGGAACGAAATAAGCTCATACAGAAGCATATCGTTAATCTAATTAACATTAAGAATAGGGCGACGGAATTCAGTATTAACATCCAGAACAGATACTCAGCTCTCGAAGATCTTCACATAGACCAAATGAACGACCAATTCAGCGAGATATTAAAGGAAACCGCACTTTAAATAGGGGGAAATATATATATATATATATATATATATATATATATATATATATATATATATATATATATATATATATATACATATACTGTATACATATATGTACATATATACATATATATACATATATATACATATATATATATATATATATATATATATATATATATATATATATATAAACATATACACACATATACATGCTTGAGTGTATAAATTTATTCATATATATATAATATATATACATATATATGTGTGTTTGTGTATATATATACACAAATATGCATATATATATATATATATATATATATATATATATATATATATATATATATATGCATATATATATGTATATATATATATATATGTGTGTGTGTGTTTGTGTGTGTGTGTGTGTGTGTGTGTATGCAAATATGCATATATATACATTGAAGAAAAAGTATATACATTTTGATTTTCTTTACCATTCCTCCTGTGATATTGAAACATTCTCCCGCATGCGAACCTATTTCATGCCATATATAATTCTTCTGTATCTAAAATAAAAGTAAATATATCATCCCTTCCGTTTACAAATATTTTCCCCCTAGAACCTCCTGTCAGCTAAAAACATTCTATTTTCACACCCTCGTCTATCCCTACAGCTCTATTCCGCCTCTCACGATATGCATTTTCCTTTTCTTTTGCGCAATAATGGTTTAGCTTCAATAGAATGAAATATACATAGAGATGAGATAATTGTTTTGTTATGCTAAGGGTATTAAGACTTGGCTCGATATTTTCACCGTTTCATTATTTGATTCTTAACTGTAATACTTTTCTTCTGTTTGTGTTTAATAACAGAACCCACATTGTATTAATTATTCAAAGACTAACTTGCAATAACCAATGAAACTACGGTTTACGTATGCATGGTGAATGAAAAGAAAATACAATTTTGGTTCCTTGCGAAAAATATGTATCAGACAACATGCCGCATGCAATTTCTGTTTCACCGAATTATTATAGGATAGGGATTATTATTCACTGCTCAGTGAAAAAAAAAGAAAAAAAAAACGATAATTAAAAAGGAGAGGGAGAGAAAATGTAGTTAATGCCTTTGCGGTACACCTTTTTCAATTAAATAGTGAAAACATCAGGTATCTGCTTGTTCTACCGGCATTTCATTTAAACATTTTCGTCTAACTGAAAGATTCAGGGTAGAATATCCAAACTTAGTGAACACATTGTTTTACTCTCCTTGATAATCACAATCGGTGTGCGCATGTTCCCATACGTATATGTATGTGTATGTATGTATGTATATATATATATATATATATATATATATATATATATATATATATATATATATATATATATATATATATATACATATACATATATATATATATATACTGTTGTTTGCATGTGTAAACACATACACATACAACCAATGTAAGGGATGCAATCGCATGTTCACATGTAGATTGCTGCATTAATCTTTCATTGCCAATTCGCATGTATAACTACAGTTATGATAATGATAATAACAAAACTAGGCTATATTAAAGGTTTAAGAATTGGTTAGCAATATCTTTTAAAGCTGTGTGCACTATTTCACTGCCCAGCTGTATTTAGTAAAGGACAAATAGAACCCTTAGAGGAATTACACAAAACATTTCCGATGTATCAAACTAGTGAAAACGTTTCTCTTCGGAGCCGCCACAATGATTTTAAAAACAGTAATCCGTTGGTGGGCTTCTGTTTACTTTATTGCCGTGGCCCTGTTTTGCTTCACCTTTGTACGTGCATCATTGTGTTTGAGTTTAGGCCCAGCGCCATGCAATAGCTAACACATATCCTCACTCTTTTCCCATAGTGTAAAAGCGTCTAAAATCAAGTTTACAACAATCAGGGAATCAAAAAGAATGGTTTTATTCGGGGGAGAGACCGCCATAAATCCATCTGAGTGAAATCGTGTGCGTAGTACGAGGCCTTGAAGTTGGACGAGGTATTTTTGGAGCGAAAACATGCGGGAGGTTGAATTTCTAAAAATATTGTTCGCTGCACCTTTTCTGAAAATTGCCATGGATGAGATAAATCGTTATGTACAAAGTCGCAAGATCCTAGGTTAAGATGTCTCTATAAACACACACACATATATGTATATATACATATTTGTATATATATATATATATATATATATATATATATATATATGTATATATATATATATGTATATATATATATGTATATATATATGTATATATATATATATATGTATATATATATATATATATATATATATATATGTGTGTGTGTGTGTGTGTGTGTGTGTGTATGTGTATGTGTATGTGTATGTGTATGTATGCACGTATGTATGTGTATGTGTATGTATGTATGTATGTATGTATGTATGCATGTATGTATGTGTATGTATACATAAACACACACACATATATAGATGTATATGTGTGTGTGTGTATGTATACACATACACACAAACACATACATGAATTATAAGTGTTGAATTTATAATAACCACTGGACTGATTTAGTCATTAAAACGAAATAAATTAATTAAAAAGGACTTTAGTTCAACAAAGACGTAATTAGGTCGGATGATTAAGAGAACTCGGGTTCTTCCTCGCCAGAATAATGTTAAGATCAAAGTGCCGATCATCCGGAAATCTTTAAAAGAAAAAAAATATATACCATGTTTCATCACCGAAGGATATACTTTGTCTATATCTGTCTATCAGGTAAACGCTTTATCTGTCAGATTATCTATGAATGTATCTATATGTCTAGCTCTCTATCTGTTATCTGTCTATCTCTTTATCGCTTTATTTTTCCATGCAAACATCACTGAGGTGAGGAGTGGAGAAGCCATTGCCGTGGTAGAGTTAAAAGATGGCGTTTTCAAATACGCGTTTGCAAGGATATTGGGTGTATGTAATGGTAGAGATAGTGGAAGTGCACGCGTGAATAAAACATCAGGTATCTGCTTGTTCTACCGGCATTTCATTTAAACATTTTCGTCTAACTGAAAGATTCAGGGTAGAATATCCAAATTAGTGCGCGACGTCCGGGCAAATTCAGGAGGTTCTTCTGTGTTGCCGATATAAGCAGTCAGTCATAGTCATCAGTAATAACTCACTTTAACTCATAACAACAACTCTCATACACAGAGAGCAGAAATAGTTCGAAGAGGTTTTTTTCCAGCATTAGTTAATAAGTTAATATGGGTTGTATGAGTGGATCCTCTGCTGAATCCGTTCGCTCAGGCATAAGAAAGATGACAGCTATGGAGTGTGAACATTCAGACAGAATTATTAATCGATAGATTTGAAGAATGAATCATCTGAGGTAGGAACAGAGATGTAACCAAAATAGTATGGTGTGTGAGTGTAGTACTGCATAGTATGGTGGATTGGTGGAAGCATTGCAGGTTGAACACGCAAGGATGCCTCTCAGCGCTCACATTTAACCCGTTGCAGAAAGGGATGCATTTGCTTGACTGGTTCCAAGGAGAAAGCACTAGCGCTACCTGCGAGGTACCACAGATGGATTTTATCTCAGGGCGCTGGACCTTCACCCGACGTAAGGCAACTTTCGCGTTCTCTTCATTCACTCGTTATGATACTAGAGACGTATCTATGTTTGTATATTTTTGTGTGTATTTTACTATCTTGCACGACTTACATGTGCTATATGACAGGGTTTGTCAATGTTTTAGTAAACTAGAACTGAAGTATAAGGCATATATCAGATATATTTTTAAATACTCAATATGACAGAAGTATTTTATGTTTGGGATTTTTAACTAAACTTATTTTGGTGAACATTACAGTAGTAACAGTAAGTATGATTGCAATGAGCATCATGAGTCCTAAATAAAGGAATTGCTCACAGTGGATAACAAACACAGCGATCCACTTTCCTCCGACGTCAGATATGTCATGAAGATTGTTCTCTTGTCGTCATGCCAGAAACTCGTTTGTCATGCACATGCTGCCCCTCGTGCAGAACGGGTTGATTGTTGAGGGGAAGTTAATGGATATTTCTCTCTTAATTAATAATCCTGCCGTTCACTAATTACATTATATGAACATTTCTCTTTCATTGTGGTAGCAGCCATGCCACTTGCTTCATCTCCTCCAAACAAGCATGCAAATTATGCTCCAAAATGTGTGCTATCATAACTATAGCCATCTCTTGTCCTTAGATAAATATGTAATGTGATGCATGCCGTTATCTCATTACGACAATATCGATGTTAACAATGAAAGGCATAGGGAATATCCACTACTCATTATTCAAAATACAAAAAAGCCATTAAATATACCGACGTGCTCATGACTATCTATAATTGATTTTTTTTTATAAGTCAAATATCTTCCAATATATGTGGTCTGCCAACGTTTCCCAGAAGTCCTTTTATTAGAGGTAACGTTGAGAAGCGAGCACAAGCTGAGGTAAGAGTAGACAAATGGCATTCAAATGTCTGAGTAACAGTATTTTTGGGAGATGTTTGCTGAACCCATTGAATAGGTCATTAAACACGAAATTAGTTACCAAACGGGAAAAATTTCTAGTTGTTAGAGATCCCCATTTCCAGAGGATGTTTCCTCTGCGAACAAATAGAGTAATTACAATCTTTAAAAACCCTGTTGTTCATATGACACAGCCGCAATATATACGATATCATAGTCTAGAGTTGGCTAAATAGCAATTATATCATTTCTGGTATACAGTTATGAAAGATCATTATAGAGAACGCGTTTCCCTAATATATAGTGATACTGATAGCTTCATTTTTTCTTTGGAGACCGATGATTTGAAAAATGATCTTTTGAGCTATCCATTAAAGGATTATATTGATCGCTCGAACTTTCCTGCTGACCACGAATTACATGATAGCACTAGGAAGGGTCAACTCGGGCTTTTAAAAATTGAAACGGGGAATAAACTTATTAAGGAGGTTGTTTGTCTACGACCAAAAATGTATTCTATCTTACTTGATGATAACAAATGTGATATTGATGTGAAAGGTGTTCCGAGAGCTGAAAAAAAGAGACTTACACATGAGATATTTATGGATGTGCTTTTTCATTCCAGGGATCATAAGTTTAGTCAACATTCTATCCATAATAAAAAAGGGACAATGTTTACTATACAAAATATCAAGAGTGGTTTGAGTAACTTTGATGATAAGAGATTTTATATAAATTCCCAACAGAGTGTTGCTTATGGACATCCTTTAACTATAAGCAATGATAATGGACAAGAGGAAAATGAAGAGCAAAATGAAGAGGAGGAGGAGGAGGGAGGTGTTAGAGTGGAAGGGAAAGGGAAAAAAATAAGCAAACATAAACATGGTGATTCATCTAAGATCCTGGTATCTCTGTTTGGAAGGAGGGAAAATCTAGCCAATGACCATTTTACTTCAAATAACAATAATGCTGGTAAGAGAAAAAATAGTGATT
>NW_028234408.1:34843026-34845526 GCF_977035675.1 Penaeus japonicus
TGGAATTTTGATGATTTGGTTAAGGTAAAAAAAAAAATCTTCAAAATCTAAAAGCATTCTCGCTTGTTGTTTTTCATCTTTAGTGGCATTTGTTCCTATCTTTATTTTCTTTGTTTCCCAGTCGATAAAGGGGAAATTAAAATCGCCAAGTATCATAATAGCTTCAATTTCCCTTGTATTGACAATGTAATTACTAATAATGCCTAGTGATTCACTGAAAGATGTTTTTGTTGTTCCAGAAGGACTGTATAAAATAATGTATAGCTCTTTTGTATCTTTTGTCAATACCCCTAGTATTTCTACTGTATTATTAGAGTATTCTATTACAATATCCATCCTAGTTTCCAAATCTTTCCTGATATAGAGCTACTCCTCTGCTTCTCTTATTTCTAGCTTTCCTTATTCATAGTTATTAATTTTAATTTTATTCATTTTTTATGTCTTTATTCAGATGAGTTTCTGTATAAGCTATCATTGAATAATTGTTGATATTTGCCATGTCCTCTAGATATGTAGGTTTTGTCTGGTTACTTTTTGGATATAATCCCTGTATATTTAACAATATGAGAGTCTCAAATAAAGTATTTCTTTGCGTGTCTACATTACCTATTGTTGTTAGATAGTTGATGTCGTTTCCCCCTATTTTTGGGGAAACGCTACACCTTCCCCCGGTGTAGCGGTGGGCGTTTCATCACCTGTCTTTGTTCGAATAGGCATGCTTCGCAGGACTGAATGTCCTTGTCTATTGCTGGTGATATACCAGTGTTTTCCTGCTCCGTTTTTTCTGTTTTATCTTAGTTTATTTCTCAAAGTCTTTTGACTTTGCCTTTTTTCATAGCTCAAGTCCGGTGATATCCATGTTTCTTTATATTCGTCAATTTCCTTTAGTTTCATATTCTTTCCAATCAGTTTCCATTTCTGTTTTTCATTTTCTAATTTGAACTTAATTGGCCTTGGTCTCAAATCCTCTTTTAAATATTTGCCTTCTCTAAAGGCACTCTCAACTTTGATAATTTCATTGAGGTTCAATTTTGTTATGATATCATTACTTATTTTTATATTTGTTTTCTTGATTTCAGGATCATTTTCTTCTTTTTCTTCTAGATTGTATATAAAGAGCCTATTTGCTCTGAATGTATCTTCATGTCTCTTCTCTGACTTTTCTTTTGTAGGTTGTTTTGGTTTTGGTTGCTTCTTTTTGTCGTCTACAACTTTCCAGTCAGCCTCATCATCTTTTTTTGGTTATTCAGTGTCTGAAATATCCTTGTCTAGAATATTCTTGACCTGTTTATCCGATTTTTGCCTTACTATTTCAGAAAACAGCTTTTTTTCTTCTTCCTGATTTACTTTACTTGGCTCACCTTTTGGATTTTCTTATTTCTTCTTTGGCTTTACTTTTACATTTTTAGTGTCTTGTACAGCCTTTTCTGTTTCCAATTCAGCAGCCTGAGTTACCTTTTTTTCTTTAGGTTTTTCTTTTTGCTCTTGTGTTAATTCATGAATTTCATCTTTCAGTATTTGTATCTCCCCCAAGCATTGAATCTTGAAGCCCTTTAATTCTTCATACATTTTCTGAATTATGTTTTCTAGTAGGTATGCCCCTTCGCACGTACTGATTTTTTGGTCACCGATATGGATCATTTCCTCTTTTTCCAGTTTGTCTGATACAGGTGCATATGCATTTTCTCCCATTGTGTCCCTATCTTTCTCAATTCTTATTAGTTCTTAAAAAAAAAGAAAAAAATGGCTTCAGATATATAGTCACAACTTTGAATTTTTTCCAGTTCAGTTTTAAGACTAGAATTAGTTTTAGTATTGATGTCTCTGCACCAGCTGCAGTCTTTCTGTATATTTTCTTGATTATCTATTTTTAGTTCATTATTGATTCCTGTTAGGTAAGCATCAATATTACTTATAATTTCTTTCCTGTTTTTCAAGTAAAGTATTTACACATTTGTGTCATTTTTTCCTATCACAGGTTTGGCATATAAATTGATTTGTTTCATTGTGTTTAAAACATTTTTCAGTTTTAGAGTTTCTTTTACTTCTCCTTGGTTTAACATGTAGTGTTTAAACCCTTTTTGTTATTTAAGTCTGGTCAAGGTAACCTTGGAAGCAGCTAGGCCACGCTAAACAGCTGACTCAGCGTTTTGACCTCCCCCCTCTCCTTGATGCCACTTCTTTTCCTTCTAGTTTTTTTTTGTTCCAATTTGTTTACTATTTTGTCTTTCCTATTTTTTTCTAGATCATTTAGTGTTTTGTACACTTCACTAATCTCTATTCATTTCCCCTCATTCTCGTGGCAGGCGGGAATGAGAAATTAAGGAATTTTTCAGAGCAACAGTACAGCACGTCCACACTGTTCAGCTGCTACTATATATATATATATATATATATATATATATATATATATATATATATATATATAATATATATATATATATATATATATATATACATATATTTATACAAACATATATATGTATGTATATGTACATAT
>NW_028234408.1:34860526-34863026 GCF_977035675.1 Penaeus japonicus
TTCTCATATAAAGTGCTATAAGTATTGTATTATTTGTAAAATAATTGGTAAGCCGAAGACATCTGTGGGATGTAGCAGGTGAGCATTTAACATGACTCTGCGCTATCAAAATGTGTTACCTGTGGCAAACGCTCTCTTGATTTTGATCTAGAATATTCTATACTATATCGTATACCAGTCGCATAACCAAGCGTTATAATATATATGCATATATACACACGTGTGATCGCTGCTTCATCCAATTCCTTAGACCCTAAGTTCACCACCTACCATATTTTTGTGGGGGCTGGCCCCTCCTACACGCCTCCTCGCTCCTTTTCCCGCCCCCTCTCTTTGTCTCCTGCTCTTTGCCTGTCTTAGAGTCCTTTCTATTAGATTCTAGAAATTATCCACTTTTGAAGAAGAAAAATGAAAGTCTGAAAGATATCTAGACTGTTTGGGAATCTGACAACACTGATCCTGAGGTAAAAATCCCGTGTGTAAGCATTTATTGTGTATGAAATAACTCACATCCGACCTGAAATTCTACTATGCAGCTCCCTGGCTTGCTTTCATAAGTATCGTAATATTCCCTATCAGTGTAAATAGTTGGTAAGCCGAAGACATCTGTGGGATGTAGCAGGTGAGCATTTAACATGACTCTGAGCTATCAAAATGTGTTACCTGTGGCAAACGCTCTCTTGATTTTGATCTAGAATATTCTACTGCATCTAGTCCAGTCGCATAACCAAGCTGTTAATATATTGTACATGGTCTTGTCAAATGAAATCTATGCAGCTCCCTGGCTTGTTTCATATCGTAATTCCCTTTCCAGTGTAATTTCATATGCACCCACAGTCTGCATCCATATCAATACTATATGATGTACCACAGTAATATTAATTATTTGATATGAATCCCCTGTCACACATATCGAGATACTCGTCCCCGACAGCGACGAGAAATTCCCCTGTCACACAATCAAGATTCTCGTCCCGACAGCGACGAGAATAACATATTTGGTGCAGCCGTGACTTACGGTCAGCGTCACGACAGCGCTATGACGTCACGATTTGCGGAATTTCGAAATTTAACGGTCATTTTCGCTGTCACGACAAAAACAAACACGACGGTGTCTTGACGGTGGCACGATAGCATCACAACTACCATCCTGGTCGACCGCGGAAGATTAAAAAGCGGATGGGACGGTCAACAGAGCCCACGGCTGTACGAGTACCTGCGTGAGTCATATTCTGCAGCGCCCCCTCATCTATGCAGTGGATCTCAGTGGTATGTTGCTGACGGACGACAACGTGCGGAAGACGGTGCTGCTGTGTGAGCTGATGTTACAGACCATGCATACTGATGAAAAAAAGGAGGCGATCAAGAGGCAATGAAACAAGACATCTTTGCGGGTTCGCCCCCGAATACCAGGAGAGCACATAAGGTCAGTGAGAGCACCTGTTGCAGGAACCGATCATCGAGGACAAGACGTTTACCAAGCAGCTATGACTATCAGCTCTGGCCTGACGCTGTTGTACCACATTTGTAGGTCTGCCATGACACATGCGTCGTCTTCGTAGCGTTATTATAAAACATCTTACGCCAACAACTGTTATAACTATTAGTTCGTCGTAACACAATCATGAACGTCATCATATTTGTGCAAGGCCGTTTGGGACTTACGGTCAGCGTCACGACAGCGCTATGACGTCACGATTTGCGGAATTTCGAAATTTAACGGTCATTTTCGCTGTCACGACAAAAACAAACACGACGGTGTCTTGACGGTGGCACGATAGCATCACAACTACCATCCTGGTCGACCGCGGAAGATTAAAAAGCGGATGGGACGGTCAACAAAGCCCACAGCTGTACGAGTACCTGCGTGAGTCATATTCTGCAGCGCCCCCTCATCTATGCAGTGGATCTCAGTGGTATGTTGCTGACGGACGACAGCGTGCGGAAGATGGTGCTGCTGTGTGAGCTGAGGTTACAGACCATGCATACTGATGAAAAAAAGGAGGCGATCAAGAGGCAATGAAACAAGACATCTTTGCGGGTTCGCCCCCGAATACCAGGAGAACACATAAGGTCAGTGAGAGCACCTGTTGCAGAAACCTATCATCGAGGACAAGACGTTTACCAAGCAGCTATGACTATCAGCTCTGGCCTGACGCTGTTGTACCACATTTGTAGGTCTGCCATGACACATGCGTCGTCTTCGTAGCGTTATTATAAAACATTCTTAACGGCCAAACAACTGTTATAACTATTAGTTCTGTCGTGACACAATCATGACCGTCATATCTCTGTCATGACGCTGTGGTAATTTTTTTTTTTTTTCGTCATCATTGCATCATGACGGACACTGACTATCATGATTGCGTCACAGCAGACTTATGGCCGTCACGACAACATCACGACAGCGACATGACAGAGCTACGACCGCCATGATTGCGTCATGGGTTAAATAGGTGTCCACGATTTTTTAAAGTATGTACAAAAAACTCGTAACGGT